>NW_017670983.1:33137-142700 GCF_001879085.1 Nicotiana attenuata | reverse complement strand
TCGGTTCATCAAGATAAGTAATAGTAATGCTGTGTAAATAAAGTAAACGATAAAAAGTAATAAGAGCAAGATTCATAAGAAACTGAAGTGCTTTGATAAATTTCATAATTGTTTTGAACATTGGAGCTCTTATTTTGAAATTAAAAATGCGGAAAGAAAGTCAACTAGCGAAAAGTAAAAGATAATGCATGGTGCTTTGTTCAGCCTTGCTACCCCGAAGATTTCCGGGCTCTGGTGGTTCTGATGGACCAATTGTTGAGGCGTGCTCCTCGGCTTACAGCTTGTATGGAAGGGCCTTCCTCCCCTTACCTCCTCGAAAATGACACAACAATCCATGTTGTCATCTTCCAAAAACAAATTCCTCATTGCCGCTAGCGCTTCCTCTTCCTCCGACCCATATATGACATCGGTTGGCTGGAAAGTCTGCTCCAAGCGAGGTATCGGATGTTCCAGTGGGTAGTAGGGACCGCGCCATGGTGGCGACCATTCATTGAGCTCTTTCCAGGTGTATTCATATCCTAAACCAAAAGTGGTACCATGTTTCTTCAGCTTGATGGGTTTGGTAATTCCCTGGAGGTTTTTGCCATGTCCCCTGCCGGGTTCGTATCCACACCAATTCAGTATGCTTTCAATCTTGTTGTCCCACCATTTATCCTTATCCACGCGTTGAGCCGCTCAATGTGGTGGTAGGCTTCTCCGCCTATTTTCCTTCTTCCTCCTATTGCCGGGATGGTCTGGCGACTGTATATGGGATTGCTACCATCGCCATGAGTAATCTCCTCTTGGTGATTCCACTCAAATTTTACTGCCTGGTGTAGGGTTGATGCTACAGTTCCAGCGGCATGAATCCAAGGTCGTCCCAGAAGCAAGTTGTAAGATGATGGGACGTCTATCACTTAAAAGTCAACGTTGAACCAAGTTGGTCCCATTTGCAGACACAAGCTGATTTTCCCAATAGTGGATTTTTGGGATCCATCGAAAGCTTTGACATTGATGGCTCCATCCCTGATCTCATGCAGGCTCTTCCCCAATGTTCTGAGAGTCACCAATGGACAAATATTGAGGCTGGACCCTCCGTCAACCAAAATTCTGGTGATGAAATAATCCTCGCATTGCATAGTGACGTACAACGCCTTGTTGTGGCTTAGCCCTTCTGGTGGCAGCTCATCTTCGTGGAAAGTGATTTTGTGACTCTCCAATACTTGCCCTACCATGTTTGCCATTTCTCCTCCGGTTATGTTGCTGGGTACATATGCCTCACTCAGTATCTTCAACAAGGCGTTCTTATGAGCATCCGAACTTTGCAGCAGAGCTAAGATGGAGATTTGAGCTGGCGTCTTATTCAGCTGATCGATGACTGAGTACTCTTTTTCTTGTATCTTCCTCCAGAGGTCATCAGGCCCAGTTTCAGTGACGGTTGGTCGTCCAGAGGCTTGCTTACTGGACTCAGCTAGATGTTCTGGAGTATAAACCCTGCCGGTTCTGGTCATACCCTGTGCTGCAATTGCTTCTCCAGATTTGGTTTTCCCTTTCCTTCTCGCCTCGGCGGTGTAATCCCAAGGAATGGCCTTCGTATGGAATGGTGCTATGGTTGACATAGCCACAGGAATGGGTACCCTTGCTTTGGGAGGTAACACAGCAACTTCAAATGGTACAGGTGCCTTTGGGGATCCAAACTCGACCTCAATCGGTCCTGGCGCCTTTGCAGGGGAAGGTGCCTTGAACTCAAGTGGTATGGACATGTTCACTTCAGCATCTCCAGAAGGCTAGATATGGACTACAATTGGATTAAGTGTGACCGTTTGTTTCTTTGGCTCATCACCTTCAGCAATCAATACAATCGATCCTTTGGGGTCCCAGTCATCTTCTATCTCTATCATGTGAATGCCTCCCCCTTTGTAGTCAGGCAGAGGGTTGTTGCAAACATTAGGAGCAGGATTCTTTTCCACGATGATGTTGTTGTTAATCAAAGCCTGAATCTTGTCCTTCAGGGAGCGGCACTCGTCAATGGTATGCCCCTTCATGCTGGAATGGTATGCACAAGTTTTGTTCGGGTTGATCCATTGGGAAGGATTTTCTGGAGTTATGGCAGGGATGGGGGTGACGTACCAGCAGCTTTGAGCCTTTCATACAGCTGGTCGATTGGTTCGGCGATGGCGGTGTATTGTTTGGGAGGTCTACGGTCGAAGTTAGGTCGCGATCTAGGGATGTTTTGGCGGGTGGGAGGTAATTGATAGTGAGAGGGCTGAACATTATAGGCTTGGTAGACGAGTGCGGGTTGGGAATATCTTAATGAGGTAGGTTGATATGTGGGGGGTGGAGATGATGGGTAAGCAGGTGGTGGAGCTTTGTAAGAGGGCGAGGGTGCTTGGAAATTTGGAGTGGGCCGATATGTAAGTGGAGGTATTGGGTAAGTTTGGTATTTGATAGGTGATTTGGTTCTCTGTGCAACCATTACGGCACTTACATCCCTCTTTTTGGATGTACCACCGGACTGTAGAGCCTTATTGGTGTCTTAAAAAGCTTCAAAGTTAGTGACCATACCACTTTTAATACCTTTCTCGATCCTCTCCCCTATCTTGATGATGTCGGAGAATTTCTGGCCTTCAATCAGCATCAACCTTTCATAATATTGTGGGTCTTGAGCTCAGACGAAAAACCTGTTCATATGTTCTTCTTCCAAAGCCGGTCTGACCTTGACAGCCTCTGATCTCCAACGAGTAGCATACTCGCGGAATGTCTTGGTAGGTTTGTTCTTTAAATTCTGGATGTAGAATACATCTGGCGCATTCTCTGTGTTGAATCTGAACCTATCCATGAAATCGAACGCCATACCTACCCAACTCGTCCACTTCTTGGGGTTTTGGCTAATGTACCACGATAGAGCATCCCCTTTCAGACTTTTCATAAAGAGCTTCATGCGAATCTTTTCATCCCTTCCGACTCCGACCAGTTTGTCGTAGTATGTCCTTAAATGAACTCTGGGATCCCCGGTGCCATCGAACATCTCGAACTTGGGAGGTTTGTACCCCTTGGGAAGTTCGACATCTGGCTGAATGCAAAGGTCCTCATAATTCAGCCCCTCGATACCTTTGTTTCCTTCAACACCCTGGACTCGGCTAGCCAGCTTCTTGAGTTCTGCGGCTAGGTTCCTGATAAGAGAGTCTTTGTCATCAGACTCCGGTGTACTTGAAATTGGTTGAGTATAGTGTGGTATGGTTTCCACATAGATGGGGGTGTTGTGGGGGTGATCATTTGTGGAGTTTAGTGGTTCAGGAATGAGTAGTGGGGTGTTGTTTGAAGTGTGACATGTGCTGCAGTGTTGATGGGGAGCGGGTTGTTTCTGTGGTTTCGGGATGTTTTGTGGAGGTGTAGGATTTTGAGCATTGGCAAAGTTGACATCTGGGGTAGTAAGAGAAAATGACAAGTTTGCCAAGTTTCGAACTTGGTCCAGTTCCTCCTGAAACTTCAATATCTTCTGTTCAAGTTGGGAGGCACTTTCCATGGAAACCTGAATACCCTGGGGAGACTCTACCCTTTCAAATCTTCCATTTTTCCCTTGTTCTTATTTCTGATAGGACTCGGAGGAGGAGGAGGTGGAGGGCCCTTGGATCTTGTGGAGTAAGAAGATGATGCCAGAGTGTATGAACTAACCTTTTGGGGAGGGGAATAAAACAAAAATAAAACAAAAAGGTAACAAGTTAGTGGGGATCATGAGGAGAAAAACATTGCAATATTTAAACACACAGTGCAAGAATATAAATCGTGTCCTGATTTGGGTGCCTCGTTGTGCCCGAGGTAGGTCTAGCGACATAATTTGGAGAACTTATAATGCTAAATGCCTCATTTTATTGATAAAAATAAGTCGAATCCCAAAACGACACTAAAATAGCAAAAAATAAAAATGTCACTAATGGACCTTGGCCTTATTACATTTTAAAGCAAAAAGAAAAGATCCTAACTACTTGGTCCCGGAAGGACCTTCCCCAGACTCGGCATCATTAGCTCCATCGAACAGCTTCACCGGCTCACGCAGTCCCAACAGCAAATAGGCTCTAGCCAAGTGTCCTCCTTCGTTTCCCTCAGCATTCTGGCAATTTTCGATCATATGGATGAACTTCTTTTCCAACTCTACCAAACCCCGCTCCAAATACCCTAGTCGCTTGTTGGCGCTGACAGCCATATCTTTCCATTCTTCAATCAACTTTTGATGGGCTTCCTGAATCTCCCGGTGCTCACTCTCGCATTCCCGAATCCTCTTGCGCAATTGGTTGTACTTAACCTGTACTTCAGCCTTTTCGTCGATGATCCTATGACCTCGGACAAACCCGGGTTGTCCTAACCCACTATGATCGTCTTCCAACAAACTTGGATAGTATGGGGTATAACCAGCATGGTATCTGTCTGGTTCTATGGAATCCTTTCCTAAGATGATTTTGCAGTGCCACATATGCTGAGCTTGGCACTTGTATGGACTATCGTCATCTTGAAAGTCGGCCCTGAAGTGCCTCATTTTGTCGACCTTTGGTATAACCTTCTTTCTTCATGTATGCCTCATGACTCGGAGGGGGACATA
This sequence comes from Nicotiana attenuata, assembly GCF_001879085.1. NCBI lineage: Eukaryota > Viridiplantae > Streptophyta > Magnoliopsida > Solanales > Solanaceae > Nicotiana > Nicotiana attenuata. The sequence goes on along the minus strand of NW_017670983.1, from coordinate 138,124 downwards.
AGGATAAGTTCCTCTCAGACCGATGAGTATAAGAAACGGTGCGTCCCGAGATCGGACGATGAACTCTTCAGTAGGGAACCATTCGAACATCCACTGCACTTGGTCCTCTTTCAGATTTTCAAACAATTCTACCCATCCTTTAGCGTCTTCTGGTTGGGCAAACATGTTAGGCATAAAGTTCATTCGCCTTGGCTGATGGAAGGCGATATGATAATCCCAGTCTCTGCGTAGAATCTCTTGCCGATATTCACCCCTCTGGAGGTGTTCCATGAGCCAGAGTTGAAGTAATAAGTTACAACCCTCGAAGTGATTGGCCCCTCGTTGACAGTCTTCCAAGGCTCGGTATATCTCTGCGACAATCATTAGTACTATGCTGAAAGGCTTCCCGCCAATCCCTTCCATTAGAGTCTTGGTGACCATGGCTAGTCTGGTGTGGATCCTAGCCTTCTTCATCGGAAATAGTATCATCCCCAAGAAGCAGCATAAAGATGAAGACTCTTCTATGGATATGCCCCAATGAGTTGAGGGCAAATTCATCTGGGTAAGTGCGGTAGGACAGTCTATGGCCGTACCTCTCGTATAGATAGTCGAAAGGAATGTAAGAGTCCTTCAAACAGGTCAAGTCTGGGTTTTTCTTTAGTCCCATCATCTTGAGGAAACCCCTACCCTTGCGATTTTCTGGCATAAGCAAACCCGGAGTCTCCCAAGGAATACCAGCTAACCCTCCTATTTCCTCGAGCAAATGTGTCATTTCAAGGTCCCCGAAGTGAAGCACAGATCTGACGCTATCCCAGAATAAAGTTGCAGCCTCTATGATTTTGTTGTCGGTTTGGATTTCCAAAAGAGAAGGCAAATTTCCCAAATATTTGCGGACGAGAGTCTGATCAGTGGAGTGAAGGTCTTCCCACCAGCTTAGCAACCTTGGGTGAATGTTGGTTACCATGCCGAATTTGGGGACTTCGTGGCTCATTTTCTGCAAAATAAAGTGTTAGACCCTTATCCCGCCGGACTCGACTATTTAAACCAATAATTAGCATTAAAGCATTTAGTTCTCCAAATAAATGCACAGAATATGGTGGCGTCCGTTTGGGTTTCAAGGAAACCAAGTGGACTTTGGACAAGGCTATCCTAAAGAGTCATTATGCGGACAACATAACTGACTCGACTAGGTTTGACAGTGATGCATGCACATTTGAACAGAGTAAGGTTTCTATGGGTGTTATTTGTCTGACATATTTTCCTAATTAAGTATCATGTACCTAGTCTTTATTATATACCTTATACTATTCTACTTCCTTATGTGATCATACCATGCTTTGTGATTTCTTTCCTTTTAAATAACTGCTTATTACTGTTTGGCTTTGATTCCTTAATAAAAGGGGAGTCCATATACAGATTTGATTATGATTGATGCCAGTTCCTTAATTAGGGACTGCTACCTTCTTTATTTACTCGTATTAAGTACTATAAGTACCTCCCATTCTCTTTTGCATAAAACACGAACACAAGGCATAAAACACTTGAGTTCAAACACACACGAACACATTGCATATCACAAATACACACAGCAATCACATTGCTCCCTCTCTTGTGTTACTTCTCTTTTTTGCTCTGTTGTTGCTTCCTGCTCCTAACTATCATTAGCCAGCTGAAAAGCTAAGGCTAATATTGTGCTTATACTTGGCTCTTGCATTCTGGTGTGTTCTCTTATTACTGGTATGTTCTGATTAAATTCCATGTTCCAAACTAATGTGGTTATTACTACTTCACCGTGTTCTATTCCTAATTGTTTTCTACTTATGCTTCTGCTGTGCAACATGTGATTGATTCCTGTTGATACTCGTATGCTTATGACCACTGCTTGTTCCTAATCCTACCTGTTATGACTACATGCTGTTACTATTTACTTTTATGTCTAAATCTGACCATTTCAAAGTCTCTTTAAACTCTTTTGATTTTGTGTACCCATGCTTAGTAAGTTTTTATTAAGTCTCTGTATCCATTGGTGATTGTTTAATGTGATCTATTTGTCCCCTTTGCTCACTATCCTTGTGTGCAACCCTCCAACTTTGTGTAAACTCTTTAAATTTATCAACTTCCCTCTCCTTCCTGCACTTCACACTACTCTTAGAAGATAGGTTCTACCCCCTTCGTGTGAGCATTGCTTTAGGTGCTTCTGAGTACCCACTGAACTTTGACACACAAGGCTGGTAATCCCACACTGCACATGTCCTACATTTTGTCAAGTGTTTGGGTGCTGGTATTGGCCAGGGACCCAAAGGGGGCCCTAGGGAGCTTTGCCGCACCCTGACCACGTCAAGGCTGTGAAACTCGAAAGGAGTGAGGTTGGAAGATTGGGCCTGGTTGAAGGCTCCATATAGAATAACTTATAATTTTATTCTTTGTTACAGTAATTCGGCTATCATTGGTTTGTAATAATTTGTAAACGAATGATTTGGGTTTGGACAGTGAATATGGGGGGCTATGCATGCTTAGTTTAAGTAATGGGTAGAAAACATGCTTATAGGATTTTATTTACTTATCTGCGCAATAGATAACCTGTATAGGACATGCATCTCATACATTAGAGATCCTGCTCTAGGTTCTTTACTTTCAGCCTGTTATCATGTTCTTCTTGCAACCATGATTAGTTAATAACGAGCAATAATTGTAATCAGCAAATAACTGTTGCTGCATAATCATTAGCATTTAGAAATCATGTTTTAGGAACTCTTATGTGCATTAGACATCCTGTTGTTTAGGGTTATACACTTGTCTGAGTTGCAATTGTTAAACGCCTCATTAGCATGCTTAATCTAATAACACAAGTACGGTTAACTGTATGTGTACCCCTTTTAAAACTGGAAATCAAATATGCATGTTCACCCTTTAAGATAATTAGGCAATACGTACAGCGCCTAGGAAAACTTTAGGCCTAATAAGAATTGATTAACCATGTTTTTACCGGTTTAGGACTAATCAACCTCTTTTAATTTTGAACTCTGCCGCTCCCATTCTTGCTTTGACTCCCTGAAATTCACTCTGTTTTTTAGCAAAACTCCTGCTCTATCTGGAAACAAATCTTGAAATTGTGCATCTATTTACTCTCACTGATTTTCTGATTCTTGTTCTGTTATGTTTTCAATCTACTGGGTTACCATTCTCTGCCCAGAATCGTGTTGTTTTGAATACTTGTCCTGCATCTCGTTAAGATACTGTCACTACTTTATTTTTCAAAAACCATGCTTTAACGGTTCTTTTACTAACTCAACTGCTGTTATCTATTCTTTTTTTAACTCCCATCTTTGAGACCTTAAATGTGTTTGAGACGTGCTAATTACGTGTTCACTTGTGGAGGGATCTGTGAGCCTTTATTTGTCTTTGTATGTTCCCTTATGTGCGGTCCTATTTCTTATGTATGTCGCTTAGCATTTTATCCTTTAAACCTAAGGGTTCAGCCTAGTCCTTACCTTGTAGGAATAGTGGTCCTAAATACCCTCTATGACTTATAGGACGGGACGGGTAATAGCATGCAATAAGTAATGATACCATTCCGCGCTTTAATACCTTAACGGGGTGGGAAGGGTAGATATGGAGATGATGACCGATGCGCTAATATCTCATGTAGCCCCTCTTCTAAGGAGTGATTACTGGATATTGCATTGACGTGATCCATATTAATCATAAACGTTGGACCCCCTCCCCTTTACTTTTCTTTTTTTTTTATCTGCTTTTCTTTAGAAATTGTTTAAATCTTTCATAAATTTCCGCCCCCTTTACTTTTCCTCAAAGTTTCAACTTATTTGCAATGTTATATGCAAACCTCTTCAATTTGAGCCCTTTATTGCTTACTTGATTATGTGAAGTCACAATTATAACATGGCCGGGAACCACACTAGTGGATCTTGAGGGGTGCCTAACACCTTCCCCTCGAGATAACTTCTAGCCCTTACCCAAATTCTGGTTATTCAACTCAAACTCTTTTAGTGTCCTAATGCACTTTAATCATTAGGTGGCGATTCTTCAATTCCAAAAACCCAATTCCCAAAAGGGAACGAGTTGTCCTCCCAAGTGTCGTAAACCCGATTTCGCCTTAGAAAAAGGGGACATCGACAGCATGGCGACTCTGCTGGGGATTCATTAGGCTTTTACCATTTCATGTTATTTGTGACTTTATTGTCTCTTTATTGCCTTTATTTAATGTCTTTATCTCTTTTCTACTACGAAACTGACTTGGCTCTTTGTTTTCTTTTCTTTAAATGCTTTTACCGCTTTCCTTCTATACTGTTGTAATTATGAGCAATTATTGTAATCGTTACATTATGAACGTGCAAATACGTGACAACTTGTTTCATTCCTGTAATTGCATCTTCAACATCATATTCCACTCATGCCAAACAAATACCATAGCAACGCTTATAATGAGTGGTTGCGCCCTTCCGATATTATTAAACACACAAAATAGAATATAGGGGAATGTACACAGCATCACACTATTGTGGCGTGCAACGCGATCCAAACAACATACCCGTGGCGGCGTGCCACCTGATCCACACATAAAATCCATATAAGGAGGTACATACCGAGCTAGAGTGCTCATTACTACAAAAATACCGAATATCGACCACAAGCACGCTAAGTTCATAATACAATTCCTGGGGAGACAGATAGCGCCATACGCTACAAAACTCAAGCACATCTAAGGTGTGATATATGATCTGAATCTCGAGAGCCATTTTGCTCACATAATACCTTCGCTACGCCGAACCTCAATACATATGAATTCATCAAGCCGTTTCAAAACTCACACGGCGCAATATAGTATTACATGAAATAGGCGACGACGAAATAACATCCAACGCTCGAATGCTCCTCCATAAGGAGTGCTATGCCGAAATAAACACATCTGGCCTGATATAAAGCCCCTATTCATATTTAAATCCACCCACCGACCTCAAGTCGATTCCGACCACACGGTACTAAGATAATAACCTTTCAATAGTCCATAATTACCCCTCCTTCCTATAACTCACAAGAACAACCATCATAACCGGAGTAAACCTCCACAGTCCACAACCCGATGAACCGAGTGCCCTCCGGGCATAAATTCTCAAATTAGTGATATTACCACAATCTTCATACTTGGTTTAAATCATCGATCATTCAAGTGACTACATGTCACACTTATACAATCTTCCCGTGAGATACGCTCCCACGACCTTCTGTACTAGGTAACAAGTCTGCACATCCTTACCACCGGCCGCACTAATGTTGTAAAGCAAATCAAGTATCCGCAAATCAATACACAAAGCCATTTGCACAAGACCCTGATCTCAGGTGATGGTGAAGACGTACCAGCTCACTCTAGATATCCAAATACCTTTCCTGCCCATCCGAGCTCGTGACATCCTTGCCAACACCAAACCGCAACCTTGATCCTCACTTTCAAATTTCATACCGCTCACTATGCTTAACACGCCAATATACGATAGTACAAGAATTTCATCATAGCTCCTGAACCACTAATATGGTAAACACTTTATCACCTAGAAACTTTTTACTTAACTCATTCCAAGAGAACCATATCAACACGCGAGTGAATCCTCATAACCGTAGAACATTCAAATCCTCAAGTAGTGGTCTAAACCACCATATCCCTTCCGGGATCCGCCTACACATAACAGACCATAATACTTGAATACTTCCAAATTAAATCAATTACGGAGACCGTCAACACTCGCACATACCGTGACAAATCACATGAATAACTCAACACACTGAAGGAGCTGATCATTGCCATCATCATGCTGATTCAACCGTTGCCAACTGATACGACTTCTTCTAATCTACCCTCAACTTGCCTTGGGAATAATAACAACTCCATTCAGAACATAGCGATCTCAATCCGCACTCGCCCTGAGTAACCCCATTCATAAGACCACATTGTCTCAAAACCCATGAACCGTTTTATACCCTCCTTGTGCGCATAATCACATCTTCAACTTGTATACCCACTCTGACTTAGTCCCTAATAATAATCAACTCCAAGGCTCTTCTAGCACATGAACACTCTCTCAATGAAGTACCTGACAGAATCACTTCCCTTGTAAATCACCTTCATACGAAGCATAAATCCTGAATCTTCCCAAAGCCTAACATGAGTCAATAAGGCCAATTATAACACACATTTATGAAATCTTTTGCTCAAGTTACCACGTATGTTCTCTTCCCTTAGCCGTAATAATCCACCAATACGCCGGTAACCGGAAACTTGACCAGTAGACAACCATGCAACCCAAATCGTAGGCGGTAGGACTCACCCACTTAGCTTGAAGCCACCATTACACAACTCTGGAACTCATCAAGATTCTTTCTTCATCATTGACATGATCTTTCACCACCAACTCGCCAAATTTCTCTAAATCATTCTGTTTTGACCTTTCATGAACACTCTGAATCACTAACCACATCCACCTATCCGACCTCTTACCGTATAGCCGGTGGAATTCTTCGCATAAGCTTCGTCAACACCACACGACCACTAACCCGCTCACATGATACCCAGCTGTGGAAATTATATGCCTACATATCCTAATGACGTTGCATTGCACAATTACTACGAAATCCGCAACCCAACCTGATCCCATGCTCATTCGCTAGTAGTACAAGCCCATTCACCCCTCATGGACATCAACTAAATGTGCGACAATACCTTCCAATCCAAAGTCATGTTGTATCCTTCTTCATATCAAGCAACTCATTTCTGTTATATCAAATCTCCCACTGTATAATAGCAAATATTTCATATTAAGTTCGTAGACCCAGTCACTGTCCACCCTGAATCCCAAATCACTCTAGACTTTTTCTCCGGGTGTGTAGTCATCCTACCACGGAACCCATACGCTACTCGGTCACTCTCCCACTTTGGTCAAACTCACTCCTTTAAGCAACTACTCGACTCATGTTTCCTATACTTGGCCTTCTAAAAGTTAATCATCACAAGAGACTTCCCACCTGCCCTTCGTCATCCTTCGCTGCCCAGTTGTTGCCTTAAATAAAAAATCTATCTTTGTAGCACCTAAACCAATATATCGTTACTAACTTTAAACCTTCCCAAAGATCATCTTTCCCAAGCCATCGACACCAGGAACACTGACTAAATCCCGAATCACCGCACACTACAATCTCTGATAGCCGCTTCCCCGACTCTATTTCATAACACCCTGCCCCAAAGGCGATTCGAAGAAGACCATAACACCAACAAACCCCACACATTCAATGAAGGATGATGACACCACATCGCAGATGAAAGTTTTACCATGCTCGAAAATACCAAGTCTCATTACTCCATCAACCCAAACCTGAACAATTATAGCTCAATTGCTTTTCCTCTATCGAAAATAAAATACTAAATCTCTGAATTATTCACTGAGTAGACTTTCTTTAAAGTTATTCACTGCCCTGATACATGGGCACACATCCCACCATCACATCAATACCGCGCGATAACCGTTCACGAGCATCATAGCAACCTGTGCATAGCCTCAAAGCTCTCAGAAGTACAGCTACTGAGCTGAAACGACAGAATATTCTTCTGCAAGGCGACGACAATAGCCCAAACAACTACGCAAGGAGAAACATCCCGCACCACATCTGTAGTACAATTACAATTCCTTGATTCCCGATTTATAACAAGCGTTTCACGGCGCATAAGATTGAATGGAAAGGAAATGAAGGAATAAGCCCCAAAGGTATCAAACCGCACGATGAGGAATCAAGTAGGAAAGTGCTCCTAACAGCCTTGTAGCCTCTCGAAGATAAGTAGTGACGTCTCCGTACCGATCCGCAAGACTCTACTAGAATTGATCATGACTCGTGAGACCTAAGGGAACCTAGTGCTCTGATACCATATTGTCATAACTCAAAATCCATTAAAGGCCGTGATGGTGCTGGACACCTCGGTCAGGCAAGCCAATATTTAATAATTAATTATACTCTCATTTTAATATTTTTGAAACCATATATTTCCTTTAATTTAACTAGTGAAAAGTAATCATCACAGAATAAATAAAAGTATATACAATTTTTAATTCTGAATATCCCATAATCGCCCCAGAACGCGGTGTCACAAGTGCATGAGCAATCCCTAGGAAATCAAATGAAGTATAATAACTGTCCGAAATAAAAAATTTGACAGAAAGTAAATATAATACTCTGAAAGAGGCTCTGATGGTTGCGGGTCGTCTCGAGAGATGTAGCTCACCTAATTCTCTGTATCAACCATGCTGCTACATCCACTAGGCCACTAGAGATACATATGCCTGTGCAACAAAAATGCACAGCAACTGTAGTATGAGTACGAAAACAACGCGTACCCAGTAAGTATTCAGTCTAACCTCGAAGAAGTAGTGACGAAGGGTCGACTCCGACACTTACTAGTGGTCCAATAATATCGGGTACAGTAATAAAGTAAACAAATATGAAACAGAGTAAATACATGGAATGAACAAGTATAAAATATGTGATACCACTCCCTTCTTTAATATTTTACTCAGGCTCTCAGCTAGGAAATTCCCTCCGTAGCCAGAGCATATGTATAGAACCAGTGGATTTCATGAAGGAAGTTGCCATAATCCAAATCAGGGAAAAACCCTCATATATACTAGCTTATAGCCAAAAGTTACGCACGATTCCATGAGAATGATATATATATATATATATATATATATATATATATGTAAGAAATGCCAAGGCGTACGGCCTGATCCAACATAAAAGTACACGGGTACATGGTGCGCTGCCAAAATTTCGAATGGCGCGAACCATAGATGTATTTATTAACCTGCCGAGGCGATCGGCCCGCTCCCATGAGAGTAGTAAAAGAAAATACCCCGCTCGCGGATCATACGTGTGATGCGGTCAAATATAGATTTATTAATTTCCCCGCTCGCGAATCATACATGCGACGCGGTCAAATATAAATTTAAAGGATTTCCCCGCTCGCGAATCATACATGTGACGCGGTTACACATAGATTTCTTAAGTTAATATAAGGTCCCTCAATTCTTTTCGAAAATACCTAGTTTAATGGAAACACTTGAATTCATAAATTCCTCAATTAGAATACCTTTCAACAAATTTTTTACGCAACCTTAATCTTATTCCTTCTCAAGGAAAACAATAATATCAATCAACAACAATATCAAGAAGGCATGATCTAGCCTAGGACTACCCGGACATAGGCATAATAGTAGCTACGCACGTACTCCCGTCACCTCGTGCATACGTAGCCCCCACAAATAGGAGCACATATTTAATTATTTCACCTACAGGGTTAATTCCCTCTTACAAGGTTAGAAAGGATACTCACCTCGCTCAGAAGTTCCATAACCGGTTTCCAAGCCCTTCCGACGACTCAAATCGATGCTCAACGCTCCAAAACTAGCCAATAATTATGCAAACCCATTAATATACGCTCAATTACTCATTATAATCCAATTTATAAACATTTCTAACCCGGATTGAAAAGTTGATAAAATATCACCCTCGGGCCCATGTGCTCGGATCCGAAATTTTTGGAAGATAAACTTTACCCATAACCCCACGAACTCAAATATATAATTTGTTTCCAATTCAATGCCCAAATTCGTGGACAAAATCCAAATATACAAGATTCTAGATTTTTCCACCAAAACCCCAAATTCCTAATACTTTCCATACTTTAATCCGTACCTGAATCATGTATTTAACTTATAATGAGTGGGAACAACTTACCTTGTGATACTTGAAGAATATCTCCCCTTAAAGCTCTCCAAAATCGCCCAAACCCAATGAAAGATTGGAGAAAAATGGCCAATTCCCGTTTATATAAACCCTCTCTGCCAGCGACCATTCCGCACTGCGGTACACCAGCCGCACCTGCGGCTCCGCGCCTGCGGAAATTACCATCGTAGGAGCAGTCTCAACTAAACTCGGCCACGTCCGCTTCTGCAGGCTAAATCCGCTTCTGCTGTCTCGCTTCCATGGGAATTGCGTCGCACCTGCGCCCCCTGCCAAGCCCAGTCTAATTCCGCTTCGGCGATACCAAGGCCGCTTCTGTGGCTCTGCACCTGCAGCCAAAACCTCGCACGTCCGGTTACACCACATATCAGCTGCTTTAATTCTTCTTCAACCTCCAAATTTGATCGTTAACCATCCGGAATCCACCCAAGGCCCCCAGGACCCCGACCAATCATACCAACCAGTCCCAAAGCATAATGCGGACCTGCTCAAGACCTTAAATCACATCAAACAATGTTGAAATCACGAATCACACCCCAATGCGAGCGTTATGAACTTTAGAACTTCAAACTTCTATATTCGATGCCGAAACCTCTCAAATCACCTTCGATTGACCTTAAATTTAGCACACAGGTCATATTCGATATTACGGGCCTACTCCAACTTCCGGAATCGGAATCCGACCCCGATATCAAAACGTCCACTTCCGGTCAAACTTCTCAAAAACCTTCGAATTTCTAACTTTAGCCAAATGACTCCAAAATGACCTACGGACCTCCAAATCCACTTCCGATCGCGCACCCAATACCAGAATCAACATACGGAGCTATTCTCAGACTCGGAATCCCAAACGGACATCGATAGCATTGAAATGCACTTTAACCCAAATTTATGAAATTTTTCAAAAATGCTAACTTCCACAATAGGCGCCGAAACGTTCCCGGATCATCCAAAACCCGATCCGGGCATATGCCCAAGTTCGAAATCATCATACAAACCTGCTGAAATCTTTAAATCCTGATTCCGAGGTCGTTTACTCAAAAATTCAATCTTAGCAAATTCTTCCAACTTAAAGCTTCCGAAATGAGAATTCTCTTTTCAAATCAACCCCGAACTTCCCGGAATTTTATTCCGACCATGCGTACAAGTCATAGTACCTGTAGTGAAGCTGCTCATGGCCTCAAACTGCCTAACGACGCGCCAGAGCTCAAAACGACCGGTTGGATCGTTACATGATGGTAGAGAGGTTGTTTCCAATAAACCCTCGGCTTAGAAAGAGAAAGACAAAATGTTAAAAAATAATATAAAATGCATTTGAATTGTAAAATAAAATTTTCAAAAAAAGTTCCTGTGAAAAATGTTAATCAAATTTACCTTACTAAATAAAAGAACGAACGTCTCTGCCTCACATGAGTACTTGAATATCTTATTATAATTGTAATATATGGTGTTCTATATTTGCTGTAAAAGCCCAGACGAGTTGTATCTACATTACTCTTAAAAATATTTAGCAGCTCAGCAAACTTGATATTTCAAAGCTGGAGCTAATAGTCCTTGCCACCTAACGTAGAATATCTCTAGCATGTGGACTGTGGTTCACATGGTCAGGTGCACAAAGAGACATAAAGCTTTGGTTACTTAACATGACAATTACCTCCAATTACCTTTGAATAAGATGGGGAATAAGCAATAGTGCAAAAGTAGTAAAATGACTATCGATTCAATTAATCTGATTTATAATGAAATTAAAAAAAATTATAACCACAAAATTTATGAGAAATCAAACCAATACATTAATAGAAGATATTCTAAAGAAATAGAAAAGAATATAGTTATAATTACCTTGTCACAGAAATCAAGATGTTTAAACAACAATGTCTAACTGGACTCTATTTATAGAGTTGGTCTCCAGAAGGATTTAAATTTGTGAGGGAGAGTTTTAATCCTGTTAGATTCAAGTTTGTTTCAACGTTAATTAGAGGAACATGAATCTTCATGGAATCAACTTGAGCGGTTAAAAGCAATAAAAACTCTCCTAAAGACCAATCTCGGTTGACTTCTAAGTGCTATTTGTATTAAAAGTATGTTTATAAAAGGAAAGATTCAAACTCCTCAATATTATAGAAATAATTTAATTACAATTTTTTTCAATGTAAAAATTTTATTTTGAAGGGTAAAAAAGGCGAACAATATTTTGCTAAGAGGTTTCGTGCTTTTAATATAGTATAGATAGTTATGGTAAANTATATATATATATATATATATATATATATATATATATATATATATATATATATATATATATATATATATATATATACGCGTCTTGTGGGTGTATCTAAGTCAAGTATAAAAATAATATGATTTCACTATAAAATTAAAAAAATTGAAAATATAAGTTACTGAAAATAATAAATATTGATCATATTTAACTTGGTCAATAAATGAGAAATATGACTTTAAGTTTTGGTGTTTCCGCCAGCTATGGAAGATATCTAATTGACTTTTTTTTAAACTCTTAATATTTATTTCAATATTTTATTTAACTTTTAAATTTTATAATTTTAAAGTTTTAGTATTTTTATGCTAATTATATTTTAATTTTATGGTAGGAACTCAAATAAGCGCCTACATCAAGTTCGAGGTTCTTTACTTAAGTTTACAAATATTACAAAATTTTAGTATTTTCTATATATTTCAAATATGGAAAAGTTTAGTAATTACAATTTTAAGTGCTTTTTAATTTTTTGTCCGTTGTTATTTTCTGATCGGATTATTAATATTCAAGTCACAAATGTTTGAAAATAATTAAATGATAATCTTCTAATGTGAAATTTAACTTATAAGAGTAAAAAGGTTGATAACATTTTGCACAGGAAGAAATAAGAATAAAAAAATAACGTGCGTATGTTGTCACGACCCAAAATCTACTAAGGGTCGTGATGGCACCGGACACTGCTGTCAGGCAAGCCAACCGAGTTACTTAATCAAAATCTCATTTTTAATACTTGTGAAATCTAGGATTTTTCCTTCAAGTTTAGCAATTTTAAAGAATATAATCTCAATCAAATTTAAATGATAAGCAGTTAATACAATACTGCAAACCATCCTAGAACCCGGTGTCACAAGTGCATGAGCATCTACTGATAAGGAAATAAAATACAACATCCGTCCGGAATACAATGGACAGGAAATAAATACAATGTACTGAAGAGGGCTATACTAGCTGCGGGCCGCCTCGAATAATGCAACTCACCTAGCCCCTAAATCATTCGCGCTGCTACGCCCAGTGGGCTGCTAGAAATAAATATACTTGTGCAACAAAAATCACAGAAGTGTAGTATGAGTACGTAAACAACGTGTACTAAATGAGTATCCCGCCTAATCTCGAAGAAGTAGAGACGAGATGGTCAATTTCGACACTTACTAGAGGTCAATTGACAATATACTAAAAATGTGAGGAAATCATGGATTTATATAGCAGTTCTAATTCACGAAGCCAGAAAACAAATAAACACCTTCAACAAATAATCAAGGATTTTCAAGGTTTACTCTTTATTATCTTATCAATTTGTACCAAGCCACGAAGGGCAATTTTCACATTTACATTTCTCAAGTAACAATATATTATGCGCAAATCACACCGAGGCGATGGCCCGATCCAACAGAAATAAACTGTGCACTTGCCGAAGGTCGACGACGCGCCTATAGATGCATCTATTTAATCTGCCGAGGCGTTCGGCCCGTTCCATAAATAAACACATACCCTGCTCGCGAATCATGCATGCGACGCAGGTACACATAGAGATACATGTTCAATCAGTCAATTAAGAACTTATCGGGAATATTTATCCAATTAAAACAATTCCTTTTCTTAACAATTCAGGAAAAATGATGTTCAATCTCCTTTTAAATTCATTTACTAATCCAAGGTGATTTAAGCAATTCAAGCTATCAATGAGTTCATAAATAATCCAAGTATAACATGGTGTGGGTCCTAACTACCCGGACAATAGCATAATAGTAGCTACGCACGGACTCTCGTCACCTCGTGCGTACGTAGCCCCCGCAATTAGGAGCACATAATCAATTATTTAACCTATGGGGACAATTCCCTCTTACAAGATTAGAAAGGAGACTCACCTCGCTCCGAAGATCCATAAACAGCCTCCAAGCTTTCCCGACGACTCGAATCGTTGCCAAATGTTCCGAAACTATCCAAATAACGGCACACTAATGAGAATATACTCGAATACTTGTTAACAATTCAATTTATAAAAATCCCCAACTCCGCTTAGTGAAATGACCAAAATGCCCTCGGGCCCACGTGCCCGGATTCCGAAATTTCTCGAAGATATACTCTACCCATAGCTTCACTAGCTCAAATATATAATTTACTCCTAATTCCATGCTCAACTTCGTGGTAAAATCCAATTTATCAGGTTCTAGGTTTTCTTCCAAAAATCCTAATTTTTCCCACAATTTTCATGCCTAATTCCATGATATAATCTTGTATTTAACTTGGAAATGAGTAGGGGTAACTTACCTTAACATGGATGACAAAATCTCTCCTTGAAGCTCTCCAAAAATCGCCCAATGAAGTGAAGAAAATGAGCGAAATGAACTCAACCCCGTTTTTAAAACAATCTGCCCAGCGACATCCGCACCTGCGACTCCTCTGCCGCTTCTGCGGTTCCGCAGGTGCGGCCAATATTCTGCATCTGTGGTCTCACCCTTGGCTGCCCCTTCCGCTCCTACGATATCCCTTCTGCAGATGCGGTCCCGCTTCTGCGGATCCTTGACCGCATCTGCGGTCTACGAGCCTTCGACCAATTCCGCTTATGCGGCTCCCTCCATCGCTTCTGCGGTCCCCTTTCCGCAGAAGCGGAAATACCAGCAACCAGATAGCTTCAGCTTTCTCAAAAATCCATTTTCGATCCGTTGGCCACTCGGAATTCACGCGAGGCCCCCGGGACCCCAACCAAACATACCAACCAGTCCCAAAATACATTACGGTCTTGCTCGAGGCCTCAAATCACATCAAACAACGCTAAAATCACGAATCGACCCCCAATCCAAACTTAATGAATTTTAGAATTTCAAACTTCTATTTCCGATGTTTAAACCTATCAAATCACGTCCGATTGACCTCAAATTTTGCGCACAAGTCATATTCGACATTACGGACCTACTCCAACTTTCGGAATCGGATTCCGACCCCGATATCAAAAAGTCCACTTCCGGTCAAACTTTTCAAAAACCTTCAAATTTCTATCTTTAGCCAAATGACTCCAAGATGACCTACGGACCTCCAAATTCACTTCCGATCGTGCTCCCGACTCCAGAATCACCATACGAAGCTATTCACAGTCTCCGAATCCCAAACGGACATTGATAACACTGAAATGCACTTCAAGCCAAACTTATGAAATTCCTTCTAAAATGCTAACTTCCACAATTGGCGCCAAATCGCTCCCGGGTTATCCAAAACCCGAACCCGGCATACGTCCAAGTCCGAAATCATCATACGAACCTGCTGGAACCTTCGGATCCCGATTCCGAGGTCGTTTGCTCAAAATTCCCATCCTAGTTCATTCTTTCAACTTTAGGCTCCTGAAATAGGAATTCTCTTCCCAATCAACTCCGGATTTCCCGAAACTCAATTCTGACCGCGCGTACAAGTCATAATGCCTGAAATGAAGCTGCTCATGGACTCAAACCGTTGAACGATGCGCTAGGACTCAAAACAACCGGTCGGGTCGTTACATTCTCTCCCACTTAAACATACGTTCGTCCTCGAACGTGCTGAGAACTGCACTGGAGTTGTCCGAAACCGCTGTTTAACTTCTCATGCACCTTTCTGTGCTACCACGGCTCAGTTTAGCACATTAGCTCGATCCATCTGGATGATATCCTCTTTTATTCAAGGGGATACGCCTTAAAGCCCAATTCCAACACCCGAAATTCTCTGCCAAGCCTGTTTCCAACATAGGATCACCATATTAATCACCACACGCTGTACCCAACGCAGCTGCATAACCTTGCTGAATTCATACCCAGCATCACTTTACTCACCGGACCACAATAACCTTCATCTGACCAACTTAGTCCAAATCCCACTAATCTGATGCTTCAATTGCACCCCATGACATACACAGGTCTTACCCCAACCTTTACAATACCGCCACAACGGAAGAGATGTGCGAAAATTCATAATGAGCTGCTGAATCATCGATCCATTAGGTCTATACTCCTAACAAAAGCCTTCACCTCATTCTGAACCCGATAATGGTCTTATCTCCATAATATACCTCATACAGCTGGATTGCACAGAATCCTAGATCAAGGGATCTCGTCTCATTTGATACAACTGCTCAGGCAATGAGCTACCCCAGACATTATTAAAATCTCATATGATGTTACCATGTGCCAATAGGCCACCAATTCGAACTTGATACAAAAGGAAAACGAACTCTGGAAGGAATTTCCTAACTCACGCACTAATACGGACTTTCCTTAGAAACAGGAAGCAGGCACACAAAATAGCCTATAGAAAACTATACTCAACATCACACTGTTGCGGCGCGCAACCCGATCCAAACATAGATCTCACATAAGGAAATTGCACATCGAGCTAAATTTGCTTATTGCAATAAAATATCGAATTTCGGTCACAAGCACGCTAAGTGCATAATAACATCCCTGAGGGAACATGTAGCGCTATAAGCTACGAAACCCAAGCACAACTGAGGTGCGAAATACGATTCGAAATCTCAAAATCACCCTGCTCATATAACATCATCTCTACGCGGATCCTCAATACATAAGCAATTTCTCAAGCCGTCTCCCAACTCACACGGCGCAACGCATCATTACATGAAATATTTGGAAATGAAATAACACCCTGACTACTCCATACGAAGCACATAACTGAAATGAACACAACTAACCTGACATAGAGCCCAAATTCATATTTAAACCCATCCACCGACCTCGAGTCAATCCTGATCAAACTAAGCCAATAACCTTTCAAAGGTCCATACTAATTTCCCCCTTCTCATAACAAACAAGGACAACCATCATAACCGGAGTACTCGTCCACGGTCCACAACTCAGTAACTGAGTGCCCTCCAGGCATACATTCTCAAATCAACGATATCATTACAACCTTCATACTTGGTTGAAGACTTTAATCAGTCTAGTGACTACCTGCCTCACTTATACGATCTTCCTGCGGGACACACTCCCACAACCTACCATAACAAATAACTGGTCGTACTTCTAAACCACCGGCCGCACTAACGCCGAAAAGCGATCAAGAATAATTAACCAGGATACAAAGTCCTCTTTACAAAACACCAATCTCAGGTGACACTGAAGACCATGCCAACTTACTTTAAACACCGAAACTCCTTTCCTGCCCATCCGAGCTTGTGACATCTTTGTCCACACCGAACTGCAGCTTTGATTCTCATCTCAAATTCCATACTACTCGCTGCACCTGACATATGCATGAACAGTAGGACACGATTCTTCATCGAAATTCCAGAATTGCTAATAGATAATACTTCATCACGTCAAAGCTTTTTCGCTGAACTCACTTTAGGAAAACCATAGCAGCGCGCAGGTGACTACCCATAACCGTAGAATGTGCAACATCTAAGTAGTGGTCTAAGGCACCATGGCCCCTTCCGGAATTCGCTTCCACATAGCAAGCCATAACATAAGAATGTTTCTGGATAATAACAATTACAGAGGCTAACAAGCCTCATACGCACCGCCACAGATCACTTGCATAACTTAATCACGCTGAAAGAGCTGATCTCTACCACCAATATGCCAACTAAATTATGGCTAATCAATCTATCTTCTTCCAATTTATCCTTGATTGCCTTAGAAATAATTCAACTCCATTCAATACATAGCATACTCCATCTGCACTTATTCCGAGTGACCTTGAATCACGAGACTATGCCGTCTCAAATCCCACAAATTATTCCGTACCTCCAAAATGCTACACTGCAAGCCAAAACATCGCAGAACATCCTGCGCCTCTTCTCATAGGCTGCTAAAAAGCTTGATTCTTTACCCGTAATTATACGCTCGAAATCATTAGGCATCACACCTCATCTTGTGAATTTACCATGACCATTGTTGAGAGCCACCCGCTCTGACTTGGTCCCGAATATCATCAACTCCATGAGTCTTCCATCACATGAATACCCCCTTGGCGAAGAACCCGCCGACTCATTTCCCTTGGAACCCGCATCTATACGAAGCAAAATCCTGAATCTTTCCCCAAGGCTGAACAGGGGCCAATAAGGCCAATGATAGCCCACCTTTAATAATCCTTTTGCTCAGATTACCATTTATGGTCTTTCCCCGTAGCTGAAATAGCCCATCATTATGCTAATAACCAGAAACCTCACAAGTAGTTGACTCTGCAACCACATCATAAGTGATGGAACTCTCCCACTTAGCTCGAAGCCATAATTTCACCAATCTGGAACTCACCCGTCCTTTTTATCTCTTATTGACATAACCTTGCGCAATCAACCGCAAAAATTCTCGAGATCTTTCTGTAAAATCCCCTTCTTATACTCTAAATCATCCACCACATTCGCACGATCGATCTCTTCGCTACATACCCAATAGAATTCTTCGCAGAAGCCTCGCCAACCACGCGACCGCTAACCTACTCACTTGGGTAACCTACCTACAAGAGCTCTCCCCGGCATCTTCCAATGCCGCTGCACGGGGTACGATCACTTCGACATCAATGACCCTTCCTGAGTCTGAGCTCACTCCCCAGCTGCACTTGTCCATTTACCCCTCATGGATATAATTAAATGTGCGACAACATCCTTCCAATTCAAAGTCATGTTGCATCCTTCTTCATCTAAGGGGCTCCTTTCCGTTATATTAAATCTCCTGCCGCGCCAGAACCCCTACTGCTATTAGATCCGTAGACCCCTTATAGCCAAGCACCAATATTCTTATGTCGTTCCAAATTTTCCTTAAGGCGCATAGTCTTCCTACCACCAAGCCCTATACAGCTCCGTCACTCTCCCACTTTGAGCAAACTCGCTCCTTTAATCAACTGCTCGACCTACGCTTCTTATACCTGGCCCTTTAGAAGTTCAAAACTCCGCCTGACACTTCCCACATGTTTCTCATCTTCTGCTGCTCAATTGTTGCCTTAATAAAATTTATCTTCATAGCACTTGAATCCACAAATCGCTACTAACTCCAAACTTCTCCGAAGGTCATCTTTCTCGAACTGTCAACACTAGAAATACTGATTCAATCCTGAACCACCGCATCCTGCGACATCTGATAGTTGTATCTCTGATAGTGTTTCACAATACCTTGCCTCAAAGGCGAATTGTAGGAGATCATAACACCGACAAACTTAATACGTCCAATTAGGACGACAACACCCAATATAGAAGAAAAATTCCACCACGCTTGCAATTACCAAGTCTCATTACTTCCACCAGTCCACATATGACCCTCCTTAGTTTGATTGCCTTTCCCCCTGCTGGGAATAAAATATCGAATCTCATGATATGCACTGAGTAAACCTCCCCTGAAATCATTCACTGCCTTGACACGTGGGCAACACCCTACCATCATATTACTACTGCAGAATAGTCATTCATAAGCATCGCGACAACTTGTGCCTAGCCTCAAAGCCCTCGAAAATACTGCTACTGGGCTGAAACAATAAAATATTCTTCCATAAAGCGACGACAATAATCTGATAAGCTATATCGGGAGAAACATCCTGTATCACATCTATAGTACCATTACGGTTCTTCAATTTTCGATTTACATCAAGCGCTTCACGTCGCATAAGATTGAGTAAGAAAGAGACAAAGGCATAAGCCTCACATGAAGTCAAATCGCACGATAAGGAGTCATGAAGGGAAGTACTCCTAACAGTCCTGCAGCCTCCCGATGATAAGTACAGACGTCTTCGTACCGATCCACGAGACTCTACTAGACTTGCTCATGACTCGTGAGACCCTAGGAACCTAGTGTTCTGATACCATGTTGTCACGACCCAAAATCCACTAAGGGTCGTGAGGGCACCGGACACTGCTGTCAGGCAAGCCAACCGAGTTACTTAATCAAAACTCGTTTTTAATACTTTTTAAATCTAGGATTTTTCCTTCAAGTTTAGCAATTTAAAAGAATATAGTCTCAATAAAATTTAAATGATAAGTAGTTAATACAATACTTCAAACCATCCCAGAACCCGATGTCACAAGTGCATGAGCATCTACTGATAAGGAAATAAAATACAACATCCGTCCGGAATACAATGGACAGGAAATAAATACAATGTACTGAAGAGGGCTATACTAGCTGCGGGCCGCCTCGAATAATGCAACTCACCTAGCCCCCAAATCATTCGCGCTGCTACGCCCAGTGGGCTGCTAGAAATAAATATACCTGTGCAACAAAAATGCACAGAAGTGTAGTATGAGTACATAAACAACGTGTACTCAATGAGTATCCCGCCTAATCTCGAAGAAGTAGAGACGAGATGGTCAATTTCGATACTTACTAGAGGTCAATTGACAATATACTAAAAATGTGAGGAAATCATAGATTTATATAGCAGTTCTAATTCATGAAGCCAGAAAACAGATAAACACCGTCAACAAATAAATTTTCAAGGTTTACTCTTTATTATCTTATCAATTTGTATCAAGCCACAAAGGGCAATTTTCACATTTACAGTTCTCAAGTAACAATATATCATACGCAAATCACAGGCGACGACCCGATCCAACAGAAATAAACTGTGCACTTGCCGAGGGTCGACGGCGCGCCTATAGATGCATCTATTTAATCTGCCGAGGCGTTCGGCCCGTTCCATAAATAAACACATACCCTGCTCGCGAATCATGCATGCGATGCAGGTACACATAGACATACATGTTCAATCAGTCAATTAAGAACTTATCGGGAATATTTATCCAATTAAAACAATTCCTTTTCTTAACAATTCAGGAAAAATGATGTTCAAT
Organism: Nicotiana attenuata; assembly: GCF_001879085.1. NCBI lineage: Eukaryota > Viridiplantae > Streptophyta > Magnoliopsida > Solanales > Solanaceae > Nicotiana > Nicotiana attenuata. Next base: position 117,305 of record NW_017670983.1, on the reverse strand, counting down.
CTCCTTTTAAATTCATTTACTAATCCAAGGTGATTTAAGCAATTCAAGCTATCAATGGGTTCATAAATAATCCAAGTATAACATGGTGTGGGTCCTAACTACCCGGACAATAGCATAATAGTAGCTACGCACGGACTCTCGTCACCTCGTGCGTACGTAGCCCCCGCAATTAGGAGCACGTAATGAATTATTTCACCTATGGGAACAATTCCCTCTTACAAGGTTAGAAAGGAGACTCACCTTGCTCCGAAGATCCATAAACGGCCTCCATGCTTTCCCGACGACTCGAATCGTTGCCAAATGTTCTGAAACTAGCCAAATAACGGCAAACTAATGAGAATATACTCGAATACTTGTTAACAATTCAAATTATACAAATCCCCAACTCCTCTTAGTGAAATGACCAAAATGCCCTCGGTCCCACGTGCCTGGATTCCGAAATTTCTCGAAGATATACTCTACCCATAGGTTCACTAGCTCAAATATATAATTTACTCCTAATTCCATGCTTAAATTCGGGGTATAATCCAATTTATCAAGTTCTAGGTTTTCTTCCAAAAATCCCAATTTTTCCCACAATTTTCATGCCTAATTCCATGATATAATCTTGTATTTAACTTGGAAATGTGTAGGGGTAACATACCTTAACATGGATGACAAAATCTCTCCTTGAAGCTCTCCAAAAATCGCCCAATGAAGTGAAGAAAATGAGTGAAATGAACTCAACCCCGTTTTTTAAACAATCTGCCCAGCGACTTCCGCACCTGCGGCTCCTCTGCCGCTTCTGCGGTTCCGTAGGTGCGGCCAATATTCCGCATCTGCGATCTCACCCTTGGCTGCCCCTTCCACTCCTGCGATATCCCTTCCGCAGATGCGGTCCCGCTTCCGCGGATCCTTGACCGCATCTGCGGTCTACGAGCCTTCGACCAATTCGGCTTCTGCGACTCCCTCCATTGCTTCTGCAGGGCCGCTTTTGCGGTCCCCTTTCCGCAGAAGCGGAAATACAAGCAACCAGATAGCTTCAGCTTTCTCAAAAATCCATTTTCGATCCGTTGGCCACCCGAAATTCACCCGAGGCCCCCGGGACCCTAACCAAACATACCAACCAGTCCCAAAACACATTACGGACTTGCTCGAGGCCTCAAATCACATCAAACAACGCTAAAATCACGAATCGACTCCCAATCCAAACTTAATGAATTTTAGAATTTTAAACTTCTATTTCCGATGTTTAAACCTATCAAATCACGTCCGATTGACCTCAAATTTCGCGCACAAGTCATATTCAACATTACGGACCTACTCCAATTTTCGGAATCGGATTCCGACCCCGATATCAAAAAGTCCACTTCCGGTCAAACTTCTCAAAAACCTTCAAATTTCTATCTTTAGCCAAATGGCTCCAAGATGACCTACAGACCTCCGAATTCACTTCTAATCGCGCTTCCAACTCCAGAATTACCATACGGAGCTATTTACAGTCTCGGAATCCCAAACGGACATTGATAACACTGAAATGCACTTCAAGCCAAACTTATGAAATTCCTTCTAAAATGCTAACTTCCACAATAGGCGCCAAAACCCGAAACGGGCATACGTCCAAGTGCAAAATCATCATACGAACCTGCTGGAACCTTCGAATCCCGATTCCGAGGTCGTTTGCTCAAAATTCCCATCCTAGTTCATTCTTTCTACTTTAGGCTCCTGAAATAGGAATTCTCTTCCAATTGGGATACGCATTTCCCGAAACTCATTTCCGACCGCACATGCAAGTCATAATGCCTGAAATGAAGCTGCTCATGGCCTCAAACCGTTGAACGACGCGCTAGAACTCAAAACGACCGGTCGGGTCGTTACATATGTAATTGATTGTGTATAAATAAAGTACTGTAGAAATAAAATATACGCACAATAAGATAACTATAAAGCTAAAAATTATAAGGACGGTTAATAATTCCCGAGTTCGGATGCCTATATTACTAAAATTCGAATAGAATCATGGTACAAGTTTTAGCACCCTCGTAAATGAGCAAAATATGGATAATATTTTTTCATTATTCGCAGTAGCAGATCCATGAATTCAAAACCATGGGTGTTCGCTGGTAATGATTTGAAGGTCATCTAGAGTTTTAAGTGTTAATTTTGTATTTCGAAATCTCAAATAGCTTCTTTTAGTCTTTCTCGTTTTGCGTGCACTGTCCGTGCCCTTTTTCTGGAATGCTTTTAAGTGGAAAACTGATTAAAATGTGAATTTGTGCCGTAATAATCCATATGAGTTAACTTCCGTAGACGTTTTGAGCATACGGACCCGGATCAATATTTTGACGATCCCGGTGAATCGGTGAATCTGTATCGTGATTTGGGACTTGGGCGCATGCCCGAAATCGAATTCGGAAGTCCCTAGCTTGAGTTATCGCAATTTGTCAAAAGTTTAAAGTTGTAAGGTCTAAAGACTTCATAAATTTGACCGATGTTTGAATTTGTTGATACCGGGTCCATATTTTTGTTCCGGAACATGGCATAGGTCCATTATAATATTTATAACTTGTCTGCAAGATTTGGCGCAAACCGGGAGTGATTTGACGTAATTCGGACGTCCGGTTGTTAAAATAGAAATTCTTAAATTTCATTGATAATTTCATTTGATTTGGTGTCCGATTCGTAGTTTTAGGTATTATTTTTGTATTTTAATCTCGCGAGCGAGTTCGTATGAGATTTTTTTGGAGTTGTGTGTATATTTGATTTGGAGCCCCGAGGGCTCGGGTGAGTTGCGTATAGGCTACTAGTTTGAACTTACAAAATTTCTGGTTTCTTGAGCTTTTGTTGTATCTGGTGTCATGTGGTTCGCGATCGTGAAGCCTTTCTCGTGATCGCGAAGAGGTGTCTACGACAGGGGAGGATTCTCTTCATCGCGAATGTGATAGTACGGTCGCGAACGCGGAGTGTTATGGGTTTTACCCTTCGCGAATGCGACCAACTTCTCGCGAACGTGTAGGGGTATAGGATTGGGAGGGGGGATCTTACCGTTACACTTCGCGAACGCGGCTTTAGGCTCGTAAATGCTTGGGCAGGTGGGTGAAAGCTTTCGCGAACGCGTAGGCCAATGTGTTGTTGTGCTTCGCGATCGCGTCAGGCCCTTCGCGAACGCGAAGAAGGCCTGACGCCCAGTGATTTAAATGTTTCAAAAACGGGATTTCTGCCATTTTTCATAAACTATCCATTAGAGCTCGGCCTAGAGGCAATTATGAAGGCAAAAATCAACACCAATTCATATATTAGTACACTTTAACTCATTTTTTTCCATTTCTGACATCACCCATTAATCTCCAGCCCTAATCTTTGTTCTTCCATAGTAGAAAACTAGGGATTTAGAAAGAATTGGGGGTTTTGAAAATTCGGGATTTAGACTTCAATTTACAGTCGGATTTCAAACCTAATTGCATAATCGGGCTCGGGGGTGAACGGGTAAATGAGTTTTGGTCCGAACCTCGGGGTTTGATGTCATCAAGTCGATTGTGTTTAGATACGAGTGGTTTGGAGGCGGATTCTAGAGGAAAAGTCTCGGTAAAGCTCTGAGTTGACTGCGGAGTAAGGTAAGTGTTGTGGTTAACCTTTACTTGAGGGATTAGGACTTGTTTGCCTATTTGATACATGTTTAAATGTTGGGTACAACGTACATGTGAGGTGACGAGTACATATGCATTGTTTTTGTTGTTGGGTTAAAGCATGCGGGTGAGACTTGTTTCTTGTGATTTATTTCCTTCTTTGATTATGATATTCATGCTTAGACTAGTTTTTTACTTAATTGATAATTCTTCCGCATTTATTAACTATTTGTGATAATTGAATATGATTGAAAATTGGGGTTCGGTATTGTAGAACCGTTGTTGGTGCAAGGTTTATTCTTGATTATTCTTCTCCCAATTGTTATATATTCATTGCTTCATGGTAAGTGAGAGAGTGTTAAAGCACGAAGGATGATTCCGTGCCGATTATTATTTTATTTATTTATTTATACATAGTGAGGAGGAGAGTTAAATCCCGAAGGATGATGTCGTGTCGTATTTATCGTTTCATGATGAAATTGAACGTAAAAGCACGAAGGGTGATGCCGTGCCGTATTTATCATCTTATGGAGAGATTGAGAGTAATAGCACGAAGGGCGATGCCATGCCATTAGTTTGTTCCATGGTGAGGTTGAGAGTAAAAGCACGATGGGTGATGCCGTGCAGTCTTTATTCATTAAGTTATCTGTTTTCATTTGTTGAAGGTTTATTTATTGTTTCATGTGGTCGTTTCCTGTTGTAGTTACTGTACCTTGTATCCTCTTTCGCATGTCCATATATATATATATATATATATATATATATATATCCTCGTTTGTACGGGTTAATTACGTGAGTGTCCTTTTATAGCCTCGTCACTACCTCCTCGAGGTTAGGATCGACACTTATGGAGTATGTTGGGTCGGTTGTACTCATACTACACTCTGTACTTCTTGTGCAGATTTTGGTACTGGTCCCAGCTGTACGTGAAGTGCATCAGGTAGGATTAACACACTTGGAGACTCGAGGTAGATATGCTGGCATCCGCAGACCATGAAGTCCCCTTTCCCTTTCCTTAGTACTATTCATTTCTTTGAGATAGTTGTACTTATTTCAGACTTTATTTGTAGTACTTCTAGAAGCTCGTGTACTTGTGACTCCAAGTCCAGGATTTATACTTAGATATTTTGGGTATTATGCCACTTAGTACTTCATTCTAGTTTCATTTCAGCTTAAATGAGTTTTAAACTCTTAAATTGTTGAAATGCCTTATAATTTACTGCCTAGCGAGTGAAATTTTAGGCGCCATCACGACTCTGTAGGTGGGAATTTCGGTCGTAACATCACCGATAAAAGTTTCAAAAGAAGAGGAAAACTAAATTTAGTAACCGGTGCATTTATGTTTTTTTTATAATTGCGTATGTAAGTCTACGAAGTCTGGTCAAAAGTAATGAGTGCTTAAGCACCCATAAAACTCCATGTATATCCGCTATTAATTGTAGGCAAACTACCAAACACACATAAAAATAAATAACATGAAATATGCATAAAATGCAAGTACTCAGGTGTAACGACCCGGTCTGTTATTTTGAGTGTTGTAGCCTCGTTTCCCCATTTTCTGCTTATTCTATGCTAAATTCTTGTCATGTGAGTATCCGAGGTAGTTGGTTTGGCTCCGATGATGTTTCGGAATAAGTGGAGACACTTAGTCTCAAGGTTGGAAACTTAAGTTAAAAAGGTTGACCGGATGTTGACTTATATGTAAATGGGCCCGGAATGGAGTTTTGATGGTTTCGATAGCTCCGTGGGATGATTTTGGACTCATGAGTGTGTCAGGATAGTGATTTGGACGTCCGTAGTTGATTTAGGCTTGAAATGACAAAAGTTAGAAAATTAGAAGCTTTGGAAATTGAGAAGTTTGACCGAGAGTTGACTTTGTGGTTTCCGGGCTCAAATTTTTGTTCCGTGAGTTGGAGTACGTCCATTTTGTCATTTATGACTTGTGTGCAAAATTTGAGGTCAATCGGACTTGATTTGATGGGTTTCGGCGTCGAATGTAGAAGTTGGAAGTTCATAAGTTCATTAGGCTTAAATCGATGCACGATTCATGGTTTTAGCATTATTTGATGTGATTTGACGCTTCAAGCGAGTCTGTATGACGTTTTAGGACTTGTTGGTATGTTTGGTTGAAGTCTCAGAGGCCTCGGGTAGATTCGGGATGGTTAACGGAGTGAAATTGAACTTTGTAGACTACTGAAGCCTGCTAGTGCTGTGTGTTCTGGTTTCCTACGGGATCGTGTAAGTTAGTGAGGCTGTGAATTGCGAACGTGTGGCTGAGGTCGCGTTCGCGTAAAAAAAGGCAAGGCTGGGGGGTTCACGCGCATTTGTTAATCGCGAACACGTGATGTAGTTCTGCGATCGTGTAGGTCTGAAGGTCAGTGCATCGCGTTCTCATGGTGTATTTTGCGTTCGCATAGGGTTAATTTATGTGCAGCATAATTTGTGCTTCGCGATCGTGAAGCATTTTCCGTGACCATGATTAAGGGATATCTAGGCAGAATATTAAATCTCAAAAGCGAGGGTTTGAGTTCATTTCTTAAATTTGATTTTGGGAGCTCGAATTGAGGCGATTCTTGAAGAGATTTTGAAGGGAATGATTGAGGTAAGTGCAACTTACTTAGTTTTGGTTAAATTCCATGATTATATCTTTGATTTTGTCATTTAATTAGTGAATTGGGTTGAAAATTGGGGGGAAAATGGAGAAAACTTCTTAGGCCAAATTTTGGGATTTGAGCGAGATTTTGGTATCGGATTTGAGTAACTTTGATATGGTTGTACTCGTGGTTGAATGTTTTTCGGGTTTAACTTTTATCGGATTCCGAGTCCACCTCTTGGGGGGTTGACTTTTGAGTTGACTATTTAACTTTTGATTAAAAACTTAGTACTTTTATATGGAACTAATTCCTATAGTTCGAGTTGATCGTATCGAATTGTTTGTGGCTAGATTCGAGGCATTCGAAGCCGATTCGCGAGGCAAGGGCTTGTTGGAGTAGAGTCTTACATGGTTTGAGGTAAGTAAAACTTCTAAACTTGGTTATGAGGGTATGATTACCTGCTATGTGATTGGTTTGGAGGTGACACGCATGCTAGGTGACGAGCGTGTGGGTGTTCATCGTAGTAACTGTGATTTAGTAGATTCCATGAAATTGTGTAGCTATCTTATCCGAACATCGTTACTGTACTCTATGTATTAGAGTAGTTGAGCTGTGATTTATGCTAGAAATCATGTTAGGCTATGTGTTGATACTATTGGGACCCACAGTGGTCTCTCTTTGCCATTGCAGTTATGTACTTAGTCGCATTCATCATTTCATATCATATCTCAGTCTTTGTTATCGTATATTATCACATCTTGTATCATTGATTTAGGATGCTTAGCATGAGTATTGTGAGCTCGAAAAACTGGAGAGATTGATGACTGAGTGAGGTCGAGGGCCTGTTTGTGAGTGGTATTTATGGGATCGGGCTGCACGCCGCAGCAGACTTTATTCATTCATGCCATGATTTGGCTATTATAGCGCTTGGGCTGGATCTGCCCCTCCGGAGTCTGCACACCCACAATGACCGCAGTTGTATTGATTGATGATATTTGATTCGGGCTGAATCTGCCCTGTACCGTGCTAAGTGATTGAGTGTTGTGAGTGAGAACTGAGAGTGTCAGGTTGAGTACTCCGAGAGTGCGAGTACGGGAGGTTTTCATTGTGTTGCATTACATATGATATGCATATTGGCATGTAGATATAGCGATGTCTTATTCCTCGTATCATCCGAACATGACATATTTTATCTATTGTGAGTTTAACTGTTAAACTTGAAAGCATGTCCACTTTTCCGTAATGTATTTCTGTAACTTAAATGTACCTGTGAGACTCGTCACTACTTTCAATCCAAAGGATAGACTTGTTACTTACTAAGTTGGTTGTACTGACGCTACACCTTGAACTTTGTGTGCAGATCCAGGTATTTCCGGACATGGTGGTTGCTGATTCCTGGCGTTTCCTCAGTTCGGAGATCATCGAGGTAGCTGCCTTGGCGTCCGCAGACCTTGACTCTCCTTCCCCTATCTTTTAGTCTTATTTATTCATTTATACTTTCTATATAGTGTATCAAACTATGTCATTATATAGATGTCCATGTACTCATTGACACCTGGATTTTGGGAACATTTGTATTTAGTTGTGACGTTTTCGTCCGGTTTTATGAGATTTTCCCTTATTTAAATCTATTTTAGTATATTTTTAATTTAAAAGTGTCGGTATGCATGAGTTGTCGGCTTGACTAGTATCATGATAGGAGTCATCACGACAGGTTGAGTTTCGGATCGTGACACCAGGTGCTCATGTAAAATTAAATGATATTTTTACCTTTCAATGAAACCGAAGAAAAATTTACTAGACTGGATCAAACCCTTAAACATGATCAATATTTATCATTTTGGAACTTCTAATTTTTTGTTATTTTCATATTATAATATAAACTCATCTTTTGAATATTATTCATATTATTTTCAAAAAATTAATTTTATTAATACAAAGGACACGTGTAACATGCGTATAATAAGACTAATACTCGTAAAAGTGAAACGAGTCCAGTAGTATTTCACACTTACTGAATTAAAATACTGATTCCACTTTTTGGTAAGAAATCTAGGTTTTGAGCTCGAAATTAAAGCTTGTGGTAATTAATAATAAAAGTTCCAACTTCTATGGAGAAAAAAAATTGTCAACTGCGATGTATATGCTTCTTCAATGATCATTGATCACGTCCAACTATGCCTTATAAAAGGACACGCGGAGGTTGCAAACATAACCTGAGTATTTATGCCCAGAGTCGAATCCCACAGAGAACTAAGGTTTAGCTATAGTTGTTCAATATCGCTAAGAAATACAAGCCCAAACAATTTCCTAATTATAAAAGATTATAATATTTATTTTTTTATCCAATTAACGAACAAATACTAGAAAGCAATAAATCTATCAATTAACAAGGATAAGGGTTGGAGTCAAGATTAAGAAGGTCTAGAGTTATGATTTCCCCAATTGACGGAATCCTTCCCGCTGCGTTTTCTATAAATTCGCTTAAGTATTCTCTACCGATCATGAGCGCTCTGACTGTCGTAACTCTCTCTCGAGTAATTACCACAATTTACTAGACGCACTCTCCCGGGTTACGCTAGCTGGCTTTATTTATTACAGCTCACTTTAGATTGCACCCAAATCTTTGTTATCCCTAATCCTGCCTTTAAACCCGCAGATATAGATCCCTCTTATACTTTGGGAGTGATGTTGTTCAACAACTACCTAAATATGCACTCTCTCCCGAGTTGTGCACACTAAATAGGCACAACTAATTGAGGATCCTGTCAATTCACTACAACAAACACGTAGTTAAACAAATAGAGAAAATACTACGGCTCAATTATATAAAAATAACAAGAATTTATCCTACAAAAGGTTCCAACAAAACCCTAGATAACAATTAGCTATTCATAATAGCATGTAAAACTACAATACTAAAAGTCATAACCAACAATGAAAAATAGGAAGAGGAAGGAAAAACTCGTAGAAGAATTCCCCGCCTTGCTCCTATCGTGTTCTTGCCTCCAAAGGTGTTGTCTAACCCTAAAGTAGTGTCTCTTCCTTTCAAAGTGGTGTTTTAGGGTAGCAAATTTAAAATCATACAATTTAAGGTACTTATACAATAGTCAAAAACTGAGCGTAAGCGTCACAACCAAAGTACACACTATTCTCAAGGCATAACAAAGTCAAGAGATATTGCTTCAATTCAAAATATAACACAATGGCTCCTATTCCTAAAAAAAACTAACTACACCCGGTTCAAATAAAACCCTTGGAAAAGAACCGTGGTTTAAAGAAAAACCAAGGGGTAATTGCTACACTACCTAACACAAAACAAAAAATATTTTTGGTATTTTCTTTAGACTTACTTCCCTCAAGAAAACTGTCTAGAAGATCCGTCATCAGGAAAAGTCCAATCTTTTAAAAAAAAATTATTTAATTAAACGAACACAGCTAAAGTAGCATGAAAAGTCACCCAGATAATGTCCTCACCCCACACTTAAAATTATGCGTTGTCCCCAATGCACACCCATACATACAAGAGGGTAAAAGAAACTCCCTGGTAGGCCAAAGGCCGAAGCACTAGCAGTTCATGGGGTACTCAGACTTCTCCCAAGCTTGATCCTTCGTGTGGGTACCTCACATTTAGTTCCAACCATTTGTTTTGCTGATGCATCCTTCCAATACCTTTGCTTTCCATGCTCCTAGAAAATAAAAAAATTGACACTACAAAAATAATACAATTAAAAAAAAAAGAAAGTAATAAAGCTGGGTTGCCTCCTAACAAGAGCTTGATTTAACGTCGCGGCACGACGTAAATCACTTTCTGCCTCCACTTTGTACTTATGAATCGGACCCCAAGTTTTGATTCTGCTCTATGATCATGCTCCTTGGGTGGTGGAACGAATCTGACTGGCCCAATAAAATAATGTAGTATTCTGCACTTCTTGGCCTTTATATGAGGTGTGTAATCCCGACTTTCTGGCAAGAAGCATTCCAGAATGTAAGCACTTTGTTCCTCATTCCTTGACTCCTCAAATGGCTCGGACGACTCTATTTCCATATCATCATCTAAGCACAATGTGGAAAAATGCTTGGAGTGAGGACCAATACGCTCAACTACATGAACATTGGGACTATCTACATTCTCAACACTAATGACAATAGAGTCAACTAAATATGTATCCTCAATATCCTTGGTTGACTCTAGTATCTCTTCTACAACATCGACATCCTCAAAATCTAGTGTGATTGATTGTTGGTGTTCTACTCTAGCCTCCTCCTCTAGCTCATCAATTTCTGTATCTAATTCACGCTCTTCTTGGATACTATTCACAATATTGGCTTGTTGAGCATTAAAAACTTCAACCAGTTGACTCATGTGAACTTTCAAGTTGTGAATAGTTTCCTCCTGCCATTCTATCCGCAGTAGTAATTTACTCTGTTGTTCCAAAATGCACTTTAACATATCTTCGAGCTTCTCTAGGTCAGCTTCCCTAGGTTCTTTGTTCCTATTAACTTCACCAGAAAAAGAAGAACCATCAAAGTAAGGGGTTGGGCGAAGGTAAGAAATATAAGCACAACCGTGAAAGTGACCATCTTGACCACCACACATATCACACACATTCCATACATAAGATTGAGTTGGTGCACAAAACTCGCTCTCGGGAATATTTTGATAATTTTTCCCTGGGTGGTTTCCTTCACAATATGCATAAGGAGGATCAAAAGTGGAATTACCAACAACAAAATTTTCATAATTCCATGATGCCATGTTTCTCAAATAAACAAATAAAACTATTAAAAAAATCAAATAATATAATAAAAGTTCAAACTTGAAACCTAGCAATATGTACACCTACAACTACACCGTTAGTTCCCCGGCAACGGCGCCAAAATTTGATCACGCCCAACTATGCCTTATAAAAGGACACGCGGACGTTGCAAATATAACCTGAGTATTTATGCCCAGAGTCGAATCCCACAGAGAACTAAGGTTTAGCTATAGTTGTTCAATATCGCTAAGAAATACAACGACCCAAACTAACTTTACCTAATTATAAAAGATTATAATGTTTATTTTTTTATCCAATTAACGAACAAATACTAGAAAGCAATAAAACTATCAATTAACAAGGATAAGGGTTGGAGTCGAGATTAAGGAGGTCTAGAGTTATGATTTCCCCAATTGTCGGAATCCTTCCCGCTACGTTTTCTATAAATTCGCCTAAGTATTCTCTACCGATCATGAGCGCTCTGACTGTCGTAACTCTCTCCCGAGTAATTACCACAATTTACTAGACGCACTCTCCCGAGTTACGCTAGCTGGCTTTGTTTATTACAACTTACTTTAGATTGCACCAAAGGCTTCGTTATCCCTAATCCCGCCTTCAAACCCGCAGTTATAGATCCTCATATACTTTGGGAGTGGTGTTGTTCAACAACTACCTAAATATGCACTCTCTCCCGACTTATGCACACTAAATAGGTACAACTAATTGAGGATCCTGTCAATTAACTACAACAAACACATAGTTGAACAAATAGAGAAAATACTACGGCTCAATTATATAAAAATAACAAGAATATATCGTACAAAAGGTTCCATCAAAACCCTAGATAACAATGTAAAACTACAATACTAAAAGTCATAACCAACAATGAAAAATAGGAAGAGGAAGGAAAAACTCGTAGAAGAATTCCCCGCCTTGCTCCTAGCGTGTTCTTGCCTCCAAGGGTGTTGTCTAACCCTAAAGTAGTGTCTCTTCCTTTCAAAGTGGTGTTTTTGGGTGTATTTATATGACCTAGGGTTGATGAGGGGCGGAATTCTTCAATCCAACTTCGAATGGGAGAGCTGGAATCCGCGCCTGCCTTCGCGTCTAGACGCGGACTTTGACGCGGATGCAGCTTTTGAAATTCTTCCATTTTGCGAAGCGCTCCGTGCCTTTGCTTCGCTTCGCTGTTTTGTGCCTTAATTTTTCTTCTTTTTCGCGTCCGACTTAGTGCCACGCACGAGAGTAGACGAGCTCCCACTCCTTTAATTCTTCTTTTTGTGTCAAATTGTCATCTTTTGATCACTTATCATCCAAACTCGTTCCTACACATAAGAAACACATAATGAGTACATTTCACTTCGAAAATCATGTAATCGCCCGCGACACACACAAGAATTAATATGCAAATATACTCAAAAATATGCACTTTTCATCATTTATCAATCATCTAGAAGTTATGTCCGTTGTACATGTTCCAACACTACACTAGCTTGTTTGGAAAACTTTTTGCGAAACAATTTTTAAATAAAACGTATCTGCTTGGTTGTTTCCAAAGACCTTTTGTCTTTTTACCAGGAAAAAAAACTTACTTTTAAGAAAATGCACGAATAAATACTCCAGCAAACTTTTCACACAAGTTCACAAACTATTCTAGACAACTTTTCACTTGTCTAGAAAAGCTTGGTTTGCCAAATTTCTGAAAGGCATGTCTATGGTTGAGGTACTCATAATATATTTCTAGATTCTCTACAAAGCAGACATACTTATCAGGGGTTACTCTAGTTACGACTTGTCACGTTCAGTTTATTGTGATAGAGAGTGACACATTGCCTTAGCTGTTTGAGGCAAACACTAATGTGAAATCAACCCACTTGGCTCTAAACAAGGTGAAGACAAACAAAGAGCTTTTAGCAAAAGCCAAAAACATGATTTAGCTTGATGAAGATATATACAAGCATGCCATGATTACGTACTGTCCCTTCAAACATCCGATTAAATTAGTTAGAACAATACAATGTAGCATGTCATCACGTACTCTAATTATAACTTGGAAACGATAATTGCCAAAGTGGAGGGCCACATCAACCAAAACAAAAAAAAAAAAAAAAAAAAAAAAAAAAAAGACGCATTTATTATCAATAAGATGATGTTTCTCATCTCTCTGCCGAAAAATTGGACTCTTTGGAAGTCTAAAAATCTTAATCACAAATAAATACTCACCGTCTCATTTTATATATAACATGATTGAGTTTTTGCCCAATATTATCCCTTACCTTTGATGGTAGGTCTATTTTGGTCCCTCAAATATAATCCTGAGCATATTTAGTTCATTAAGTATGTTAAAGTGAACCATCTTTAGTCTCTCTGACACAATATGTACAAAAACTAAGGTGTTACCCAACTCTGATTCATGAAGCGAATCTTCTGCTTTGAAGCAAAACGTTTCCTCTCGCTTTATTTGATAACGCAAATTATCACTGTAATTCTTCATTTTTAGATAATATCTTCTAAAATTTTGAGCTTGAAAATATCCCCCTACTGTGCCATTTTTCGATGAAAAAATGACATTGTATTGGCGCTATAAAAATAATAGCCTAAAAAATATATAAAATTTGTATATTTTTTGTATATATATATATACATTTTATATGTTAATATACAAAAATTATACAAATTTTATATACTTTTTTGGCTACCAAACGTATATAGTTTCTCGCCTGAGCTACAAGTGATAATACAACCTGGTTCTTCGTTTACTTCAATAATATGTCTAGAAGTGATCCCGACAGCTCTATTTTTTTCAAATTTTAACTTTTTTTTTTGGAAAAATCAACCAAATTTTTTAAATGTATATATATACAAATATTTTATATGTTTTTGGCTATTATTTTTACAGCAACTATACAATGTCATTTTCTTATTGAAAACTAGCACAAAAGGAGATAATTTGAAGGTCAAAATTTTGGAAGGCATTATCTAAAAATGAGGAATTAAAGTGATAATTTGCGTTATTCAATAAAAGGAGAGGAAACGTTTTGCTTCAGAGCAGAAGATTTGCTTCATGAATCAGAGTTGGGTATCACCATTAGTTTTTGAACACATTGTGTCAATGAGACTAAAGGTGCTCCACTTTAACATCCTTAAGGGACTAAATATGCTCAGGGTTATATTTGAGGGACCAAAATAGACCTATCCTCAAAGATAAGGGATAATATTGATCAAAAACTCTAACATGATTACTCGTCAAACATCTGGACAACAATTTTAAAAACAACTTTTGTTTATTTAAATGTAAAATCTTTATGATTTAAAACTTATTAGTTTTATCTATAGGTGAAAATTGTTTACAAATTCTGTCGAAAAATTAGATATTTTGACCTCATACTCTGAACTCCCCTTTAATTTTTTAACGGACGAAAGTTTCTCTATCTTCAAAAAAGATTGAGAAAAACACAGATCATATTCACGGATCAGCAATTAATTAGGATTAGAAAAGTCACATATATATATATATATATATATATATATATATATATATATATGTCACACCTCCTTTTTACACACCCGAGAGTACATATGGGAGCTTTTCCAATTAAAGTGACATTATTCGAAATGAGATTATTTAATTAATAAGAGTCGACACTTGGAATAAATTACGGTGTCCCAAGTCACTGGTTTATTTTAAATCCCAAATCGATGAAGTTTTATTTTTAAAGAGTCTGCGAACCAGAAATTTTAGATAAGGAATTCTGTTAACCCGGGAAAAGGTGTTAGGCATTCCCGGGTTACGTGGTTCTAGCACGGCCGCTTAGTGATTATTACTTGACTTAAATTATTTAACTACTCATTTTTAGGACCTATGTGCATTTATCTATTACCGCTTTTTAAAATCACTTGAATTAATCGTAATTAAAGAACTGAGTTACGCGTACATATACTCTTCTCCATTGGCGCGTCAAAATCATATCACGCGAACGTGTCCACAAATAATAACGCCTTGTTTATTTTACTAAGAAAAGTTTGGTTGAAGTTGCGTGAACGCATCCCTCGGGTTACTTTTAGGAATTAAATTTGCAATTATGTTACGCGAACGTATACATAATCGCGATACTAATCTAAATCGGGCCTAACGCAAACTACGATTATTTAGGGTTATTTTAATACTAGGTTAATACTAATGTAAGGGGCATAGATTAAAGGTTTTCGTTTGTGTATGGCGCACCTCGAGTTATTATTACCAAAAAGGAGTTTGCACTTTTTATTTAATTAAGACTAGGGATACTAATTGGAACCCAAATTAAGAAACCTTTATCTAAAAAAAAAAAGGTGAAAGGCTGGGTTTAAAATTAATTCTCTTGGAGGGATTGGGCCAACAATGGCCCATTGGTCATTTAGCTAAGGGGGCTCGGCAGCCTTAAGCTTTCTTAGGGCTGGACTCTGTCCTTAAAAGGAAGGATTCAGAAATGTTTGTTGAGTCCAAATAGAACAGCCCATATTGGGCTTATATGTAGGCGGGCCTAATTTTTTGCAACTAGGCTTATCCACCTCTAAAATTAACAGCATTTACATATTCACAACAACCAAATTTCAGTTTGTTTCTAAGTAAAACAAGCATCCAAAAATCAAACACAACCCTAATTTTGAAATTTAACCACATGAATTGCAAGATAGGAGAAGCATACACTTAAACCATGATTTATAAGGAACAAGGAGAGCCTGGATTTGGGCTCAGGACCCAGGCCCAATGGACTAAGTCCAGATTAATCTAATTCATTTGGGCTTCAAATTCAAGCCCTACTTTAGACGAAAATGGCATTTACTACCCTTACGGATTGGGCTTACCACTTAGCACATTATGCCACTATAATTATGAAAATATTATGGCATTCTTGCCAAGAGTTTGAAACAAAACTAAAGCTTCATTTATTACAACTTTCCATATCAAAATACAGCTTCCTGAAAAAATCAGAACTATTACATGGTAATCCTATTAAATACATAAAATACTAATTTAAACAACTAAACTATTACAAACCCCATATAACTAATGAACACTGTCTCTCTTGGACATTGTTTGTCCATAAAAGTTGTGCCTCTCATATGAACACCACTGGATTTCAGCATGCTCAAACAGTAGAGTTTTTGGATTTTTTAGCTTTTGGACCTACTGATTTGGTCAACTAGTGACCAAATCTGTAGGTGTTGGCTCAAGGTTTGCAAATAAAATCCGAAATAACACACTACTTATAATAGGAAAAGAAAGACAGAGATGAATTGCTGCAGAACCATTCTTGAACCATATGACTCTTAGGAAGGCATTCAATCAATGCAGAACAGAGTGGTCCATGGGTTTAACCATATCTAAAGGTTAAACTCATTGAACCAACAAAGGGTCTCAACCCTATGCTGCATGGATGACCTACGGGAAAAGTTTAATCCATGAGTCTAACCATATAAAGGCTGGACACAATGAATAAACCAAATTTAATTACGGGAGTCTAACAGGCTGCATGACCAATGTAACAAAAGAAATATGTATAAACTGAAATGAACAAAACCAACAATACTAGAATCATACCAGGGTATAAATACTCATGATATGAACCAAAGAGAACAAAAGAAACCATTCATTTAAGATAGAAAATTTTCAGCATGATTGCAACTTTGAGCAAAGAACCTACACATATCTAAACATTGACAAAGCAAAGATCAACTTGGATTCATCTTGAAACTCCATTTACATAGCACTTAAACATGGAAGAAACACATGTACCTTGAAAAGCACTTGAAAACAACAACTAAAATGAAAGGGAGAAGTGCTGGAAAAACTTCAAAATAGCATAATAATATAGCAGCAGCAAACAACACAGCTACAACAGCTTCCAAATGAATTAAAATTTCAGACCGAAAACCAGCCAACTGAACCCGAAAATCCCCAACTAATAGAACAAGAGAGCTCTCTATTTCAAGCCATGTTTTTAACTTGTAAAGAATCAGGAAAATGAAAGGTTTTGAAGTTTTCTTTTTCAAGATCTGAACTTTTAGAAAGAAAATGGAGCTTTTTTTTGCAGAGAATAAGGCTGAAAAAAAATGTCCATGAGAGTGAGGGAAAGCTTTCTTCATATAGAGTGCCCAAAAAATGGCATCTAGGGAATATTCTACCCTAAATTCCCTAGCTAGTACAGCATTTCTGTAGAGGATAAAATGCCTAGCTGTCCATTTTCAGTATCTTTTAAAACTAATTTGAACAACTGGTACACTTTCTAGAACATTCAGATATTTCCATAATTAGAAAACCCTAAATTGCCCTTCTAAAGTATGCTTATTGCAATTTTTATCTAAACCTTTTTTGTTCAATTAAGTCCCTGAAGTTTCTATTTGTGAGCAAATTGGAACAAACAAGGACAAAACTAAAAGGGGGTAGAAATTTGGATCAAACTGCCTAAGAAGGTCGAATGGGTGCAGTCTAGACTTAATAGAAGGAAATGCTTGATTGATTAAAACTGAACTAGAACTGAAACAAACAACAATGCATTTAAACAGTAATCCAAAAATTAGAGATGCAAATGCAAGGAAGCGAACTAGACTTCAAACTATATCAATTTGCAAAACTTAAACAAACAAAACCTAAAATCGTCAATACTCCTATAATAAGCCATAAGACCAGTTTAGGAAAACAGAGCAATCAATTGAACATGCTGAATCTTAGAGATTGGAACCTAAGCTAATTGGAAACATGTTTTTCTCTTTTTTCTAAATAACAAACAAAACCAACATCAAACAAAGCTAGGGGTCTGTGAATTAAAAGAAGGCGGGTCTAAAAATAACCTAAATAAAACATGCAGTTAAAACAAGAACCATTAAGCATGCAGAAAAGAACCAAAACAAAATCAAACAATCAAAAGAAAAGAAAAGGATTTACTGGAGTTTATTTCAAACACTGGATCATCTCACGAACTCGTCCAAACTCTTTGAATTTTAAATGGACTTTGACTACCATTAATCGACTGTTCTTAACAAGAACAACCGACTAATGGAGGTATCAAGTCCACTTGACCAAATTTTGACCGAAAAATCATAAAAGGGGAAAAATTAGGGCTCAATGATTCTGTGATTCAAGATTGGTGGAGTTTGGCTGGATTTTTTAGGAAATCAATGGTGAGACAGAGGTTAGGGAAGGTTGAGTACTGTATGGTATGATTTTGGGGTAATTTGGGGAAGTTAGGGTTTTTTGGTTCGAATCTTAGATCTAATATTCGAGGATTTTGGCTGGGATTCAAGTAAAAAGAGTTGGAGATACGGTATTAGGAGGGGACGAGGATTCCATGGTGTTAATTTGGGGAGCTTTGGGACACCGGAACCGCCACGAGGCGATTTCCGGCGGAGCGGCGAAAGAATATAGGGGCGGCTAGGGTTTGGCAGTTTAAAGAGAGAGACAGAGAGTGAAAGTGTTAGACGGGAGGGGGGGGGGGGGTCTTAAGTTCAGATAGTTTTATATGAATTGACCACCTAGTTCCGAGCCGTTGGATTATCAAAATCCAACGGCTGTGATTAATCCATATGAAATGGGGTCGTTTGGCTTCAGGTGGGTTTGGACCGGATAAGGCTTCATTTGAGCTTGGGTTGTGGGTTATTTTGGACGGGTTTTGGGGCAAATTTGGGTTGGTTTGGTTATTTAAGATTAGCCCAATTCCGAGAACCCTTCTTTTGAAATACCCTCTTTTATTCCTTTTCTTTTTTCTTTTTCTCCTTTTTCTTTAATTAAAAAATCCTAAAAATAAAATCCTAAATTATCAAAATTATAAAATTAAACCAATTATCTAACTATAAAAATTATAAACATCACTTAATTCTAAATTAAAAGAGAAAAATCAATAAGCTAAAAATTAAAAGACAAAAAAAAATGTAAAAATGAGCTATTTTTGTGATTTTCAGTTTTAATAAAGCAAATAATTACTGATTAATTCCTAACAATGTAAAAAAAAATCCTAAATGCAATGCATGGTATTTTTTTATGATTTAAATAAAACTAAACATGCACAAAAATGCAAACAATTAAATAAAAAAAATTCTACAAAAATTCCTAAAATGGCAAATAAATAAAAAAAAATCTATTTTCTTGGGATTTTAAAGGAGTATTTCGTATAGGACAAAAATCACATGCTCACAGCTGCCCCTCTTTGCTCGGAAGCATGAAGGGTTTTCGGGCAAAGACAAAATAAGCAACTATGAGGGATTTTTGCCCGCTTGAAACTCCAGGAGAAGCATCTTTTGAAAAGGTCTGACCGAACCCTGCTTCGGAGGTTGACTACATATCCTTGGCTATAAAGGAATCAGGTCAGTGTAGTTCTGGAAGTTTTGGTAGCTGGGACTACCAGGAAACTGTGATTTCACTGCTGTTGCTGCTGTTTCTGCTTGCTGAGCTCCTTATTACAGTAAAATGAAAGATAAGAGCTAAAGTAGCTAAGCCTATCAACTACGACGTACAAGATTCCTATCTATAAACCTTCTAAATCTTGATCTTGAGTCTTGGATGGTTCTTCCTACAGACTCTGATCTGAATCTTGATGCTCGTTAGCTGCAACCGCTGGTTCATTCTTCGGCTTTCGGATCAAGGCGGGACGTGCGAAGCTTTTGACTTCAATCAAATTTTGAGTAGTCCACATCTTTTTTCCGCTTATACACTCAGAGTTCAAGTTCTTTTCTTGTTTCTTCTTTTCTTTTATTTGGATTGAGACTCATTCTTTTGGTCATCTCAACCTTGTGCCTCTCAATGAAAACCTGTTCAGGCACCAAAGCAAACAAACGAACGAAATTTTTCTGCCCCAGTTTTCACTAGGAAACTTTCGTGAGTTATTGTAAAAAAAAATCTAGACTATATCTTTATTTGAAAGCAATAAAATAAGGATTGTGTATCCTTGGGAAAAAGAGATTAGGGAGTGAGGCCCTATATCTATACTAAAAATCAACTAGGGGGTGGAGACCCAATGTTGGAAAAGCGACTAGGGAGTGGAGACCCTATGTCTAAAAATAAACTCAACTAGGGAGTGGAGACCCTATGTTGGAAAGGCGAATAGGGAGTGGAGACCCTATGTCTAAAAATAAACTCAACTAGGGAGTGGATACCCTATGTTGGAAAGGCGATTAGGGAGTTGAGACCCTATGTCTAAAAATAAAACCAACTAGGGAGTGGAGACCCTATGTTGGAAAGGCGACTAGGGAGTGGAGACCCTATGTCTAAAAATAAACTCAACTAGGGAGTGGAGACCCTATGTTAGAAATGCGACTAGGGAGTGGAGACCCTATGTCTAAAATGAACTCAACTAGGGAGTGGAGACCCTATGTTGGAAAAAAAACGTAATTAGAGATTGGGGACCCTAGGCTACCATTTTTTTGAATTTTTCTTCTTATCTCTCTTTTTTTTTTCTTTTCATTTTGTGACTTCTTCTTTTTTCTATTTCATGGAATGAGTAAATGCGGGAAACATTTTGGAGGGGACTTCCCTTTATGGATCGTTGCTGCAAAGCTATTTTTAGCCCTTGCGCAGTTTCTTTTGGCTGCACTTGCTTCTTGCAAGGTTGCTTTGGATTGCACCTGTTTCATGTTTTCAAACAAACAACAATGGTTAGTTTGAAACGGTAGTTGGTTTGTCCTTGATTGTTTTTATCTTGGCCCAACTCTGTTGATGAAAAACCTCTACTGCTCGCTGGCTTTCTGGAGATCGATCTCTTTTCTAATACCAGGGACCTTGACTTTCCAAAATTTCACATGATGGTTCAACCGTGTGGGGCTTTGGCCTTTTCAGCTAATTCCGCCTTTACGGGCACTTGATTTTGGATTTCTTTCCTTTTCAATAAATTTGAACCTGGAGCATCGACCATCATGGCAAGTCGAGATAGACTTGATGCACCTGCTGAGGCTGGGTGCTTTTCTTTGGATTTGGCTTTTGTCAAGCAGAACCCTGTAAGACCAATCTTGCCATCTTTTCTTTGTATCATTTTCGAAGAGGGATTAGACCAAAAGGGACTCAAAGAAAAGTAAACAAAGGACAGGATAATGAATTTAACGAGAAGCGTCCCTTTCGGGGGAAAGAAAGAAGGACTTATCTAGAGTGCATGCAGACTTCAATAGACATGACATGCTTCTTAGACTGGATACCCGATCTGCACAGCTATCGAATTTCGCAAAAACCCTTCATAATCCATATCTCAAAATTGAGAAACCTTGCCAGGACTCTTGTCAGTGCCGATGGTTGTAAGGAATTCCCTCTTTTCCATCAATGACGCCCTCTGCGGGTTTTCGCCAATTGACCTCTCATTTCTTCTCTCAATGTCGCCTTTTAGTGCTCTTTGCGAGTTTTCACTAGAAAGACTCTCTCATTTTTCAGTTTCTCTGCTCACTATCGCCTTACGGTGCCCGTGTGGGTTTTCACCAATAAGACTCTCTCATTTTATTTCTCTCATTTTGATTGCAACGGATCCAAGCAGCTGTGTTCTCTGATTTTGAACAACTTTTACCGATTGACCGGAAGGACTTGAACAGGGCTTGGGTGAAAGGAATTTGGATCGAATTACAATTTTGGAACCATTCAGGCGGAATCATTGCCGAACCATTACAACATCTGCCCCAGTTTCACTTTTGGTGGATTTGGGTTTTTGTTTTGGTGTAACTGAACCCAGAGAGAGGCTGCCTAAGTATCCTTTCGGAATCAAGTCGAACGTAGTTTAGGGAAAACTTTGTTTTTGATTGATATTTTTTTGTGATGTTTTCGGGTTCTAAATAGGGTAATCAAATAAAGGTAACCGGCTCAAAGGGTTAGCAAAGGGCAGAAGTGTTTGGGGTAGCGAGAATGAAAGCCTTTGTTATCCCAATCAGATAATACTGGTGCCGCAGAAAGATTAAACATAGTACCTTTTGACTGCTTCTGCATTTATAGCTGTTTCGGGATCATTTCCTTCAATGTCTCCCAAGTACAATGCCCCTTTTGGCAACAGTTTTCTTATAATGTATGGACCCTTCCAGTTTGGAGCGAACTTTCCTTTTGCTTCCTGGTGGTGAGGGAGAATACGCCTCAAAACGAGTTGCTCCACTTCAAAGTTCCTAGGCCGCACTTTCTTTTTGTAGGCACGGGCCATTCTTTGTTGATACAACAACCCGTGGCAGACTGCGGCCATTCATTTTTCATCAATCAGGGTTAACTGTTCTAGACGGGTTTTGACCCACTCACTGTCCTCAATTTCAGCTTTAATAATGATTCGGAGGGAAGGGATTTTAACTTCTACGGGTATTACAGCTTCAGTGCCATAAACCAAGAGATAGGGTGTTGCTCCAATCGATGTGCGCACAGTTGTGCGACATCCCATCAATGCAAATGGCAACTTCTCATGCCATTGTCTAGAACTCTGGATCATCTTTCTAAGAATCTTCTTGATGTTCTTATTTGCTGCTTCAACGACACCATTAGCTTTGGGCCGATAAGGGGTAGAATTCCGATGCGTGATCTTAAATTATTCGCATATCTCCCGCATCAAATGACTATTCAAGTTTGCAGCATTTTCCGTAATGATAGTTGTAGGGATACCAAAACGGCAAATGATGTTGGAGTGCATGAAGTCCACCACAACTTTCTTTGTGACAGCTTTGAGAGTGATTGCTTCAACCCATTTTGTGAAGTAGTCGATGGCAACTAGTATGAATCTGTGCCCATTTGAAGTTTTTGGCTCGATTGGCCCAATGACATCCATACCCCAAGCGACGAATGACCACGGGGCCGACATACGATGCAGTTCTGAGGGAGGTGCATGAATCAAGTCGCCGTGTACCTGACACTGATGACATTTTCTGACGAAGCTAAAGCAATCATTTTCCATGGTGATCCAGTAATAACCTGCTCGAAGGATTTTCTTTGTAAGGACGTGTCCATTCATATACGGCCCACATACTCCTGCGTGTACTTCATTCATGATTCTTCCGGCCTCTTGGGCATCACATCTCAAAAGGTTCAAATCTGGAGTCCTTTTGTACAAGACTTCTCCGCTCAAGAAGAAACCACCGGCAAGCCTTCTAATGGTTCTCTTTTGATCTCCACTGGCTTGCTGGGGATATTCCATCGTTTTCAAAAACATCTTGATATCATGGTACCAAGGCTGAACATTTGGCTCTTTCTCAACTATATTGCAATACCCATGCCTTTCTCGGATTTGGATTTCCAACGGATCAATGAGGACATTGCCTAGATACTGAAACATCGAGGCCAAAGTAGTGAGTGCATCGGCTAGCTCATTGTGAAACCGGGGGACATACCTGAACTCAACGGATCTAAACCGTTTGCTAAGATCTTCCACATGTTGCCTGTACGGTATAAGCTTGACATCCTGAGTTTCCCATTCTCCCTGAGCCTGTCGGATAATCAAATCTGAATCTCCCATAATTACCAACTCTTTCGCATCTTGGTCAATTGCCATATTCATGCCCATAATGCAGGCTTCATACGCGGCGGTGTTGTTTGTGTAGAAAAACTGAAGCCGGGCTGTGGCAGGATAGTGCTGACCAGTGGGTGAGATCAAGATTGCCCCGATCCCGACACCTTTTGCATTCACCGCTCCATCGAAGAACATTTTCCAAGCATTGGCATCTTCTGAAGTTACCTCAACTGAATTTACTTCCTCGTCCGGAAAGTAAGTACTCAAAGGCTGATACTCATCATCAACAGGGTTTTCAGCTAAGTCATCCGCTAGAGCTTGAGCTTTCATTGCCGTGCGAGTGACATAGACTATGTCGAACTCAGTGAGCAGGATCTGCTATTTTGCGACCTCCCTGTGGGCATCGACTTCTAGAATATGTACTTTAAAGGATCCAACCTGGTGATGAGGTAAGTGGTGTAGGCCAACAGGTAATTCCTAAGCTTTTGAGCGACCCAAGTTAGGGCGCAGCAAGTCCTTTCCATCAGGGTATATTTGGCTTCATAACTTGTGAACTTCATGCTCCAATAGTAGATTGCCTGCTATTTCTTCCCGGTCACATCATGTTGCCCGAGGACACAACCGAAGGAATTCTCCAAGACTATCAGGTACAAAAACAAAGGCCTCCCAGGTTCGGGTGGGACCAAGACTGGCGGATTCGACAGATATTCTTTGATTTTGTCGAAGGCTTCTTGACACTCATCTGTCCATTTAATCGCTGCATCTTTCTTCAACAGCTTGAATATGGGCTTACATGTGGAAGTCAACTGTGAAATGAACCGGCTGATATAATTCAACCTTCCCAACAAGCTCATAACCTCTTTCTTGGTTCTTGGAGGAGGTACGTCCCGAATAGACTTTATCTTCGTTGGATATAGCTCAATGCCCCTCCGGCTGACTATGAATCCCAAAAGTCTCCCAGTCAGGACTCCAAATGCACATTTAGTCGGGTTTAGCTTCAAATCATACTTGCGCAGATGCTTAAAGAACTTTATCGGGTCCCGAACATGGTCATCCTGCGTTTTGGACTTAATGATCACATCGTCCACATACACCTCGATTTCTTGGTGCATCATGTCATGGAAGATGGTAGTCATAACTCTCATGTACGTTGCCACGGCATTCTTTAAACCAAAAGGCATGACCCTGTAGCGATAGGTTCCCTAGGGTGTGGTGAAGGCTGTCTTTTCCGCATCTTCTTCATCCATCAAGACCTGATGATATCCAGCATAACAATCGACAAAAGATTGTATCTCATATTTGGCACAGTTGTCAATGAGGATGTGGATGTTTGGCAGAGGAAAGTTGTCCTTAGGAGTTGCTTTTTTCAGATCTCGATAGTCAACACACACTCGGGTCTTCCCGTCTTTCTTTGGCACTGGGACTATATTAGCCAACCATGTGGTGTATCGGACCACTCTGATCACACCCGCTTTCAACTGCTTGGTGACCTCTTCTTTGATCTCGTCACTAATGTCAGTTTTGAACTTTCTTTGTTTTTGCTGGACAGGGGGACGATCGGGGTAAGTTGGCAATTTGTGCACCATTAGATCAACACTTAATACTGGCATATCATTGTAGGACCAAGCAAATACATCTTTGAATTCAAACAAAAGTTGGATCAGTGTATCCCTAGTTCTTTAGTCTGCGTGAATGCTTATCATGGTTTCCTGGACCTCTTCTGAACTACCCAAATTTACTGGCTCGGATTCATTTAGATGTGGCTTAGGCTTATTCTCAAATTGTTCCAATTCTCGATTTATTTCCCTAAAAGCCTCTTCTTCATCGTATTCCGGTTCTTGATTCATTATTTCTAAATTAGACAGCATGTTTGGATCTGGGCATGAAGTCCGCGAGCATGTCATGTTATTTAATGCCGCATTATTAGAACTGAAAGAAGAAATAAGAAAAAGTAACAAAAATCAGAAAGAATAAAGAGAGAGATTCATGAACGATGAAATATTTATTTCATTTCATTGAATTTTGAAGATAACAGGGTTTACATTGGAATTTAAAGACAGTAAACTAAAAGAGACACTCGAGTTACACCCTGGGATAACTCGTGATGTAGAAAAGGTGGCAAGACTGGACTACCGGGATTCCCGCCTGACTGGGAATGGAGTAGCCTTCCAGTTTTGCAACTTGGCATTTCGTCCCATATACAGCACCTCAGCGGTGCTCGAGCCTTCTCCCGGCTGGACCATATGGGTTGCATACAACATCTACCTCATAGCTCCACATATTTCTTCAATTTCTTCGGCCGTGAAGGCCTCATCTTCCTCTTCTGTGTACTTGGGCTTGACGAATGTTTCGAACAGATGCAGGATTGGCTGAGGCAAGACCCAACCATTGTTCTTCCTCTAATTTTCCCATGTTTCATCAGCTGGCATGGCATGAAAGCCTACACCAAAGAACTTCTCGCTAGCAGCCAGAGTAATAGGTTCTGTGATTCCTTGCAATGATGTCCCGAGCCCCTTCCCGGGCTTATGTCCATGCCTGATCATTTCCTTGGCAACCATAATTGACGCATTCGAGAGAAAGGGTTGAGGACACGGGCTTCCTTCTTCACATTGGTCTGCAACCACAACCTCGAAGGCTTGATAGAGTATATGTTTGCTACCTTCCCTCGCTTCAAGACATGGGACTGACGGGTACCGATAATTTGATTGCTTGTCCTCTCCGTAGACTACGATCTCCTGATCTTCATATTCAAATTTCACCATCTGGTGGAGAGTGGAAGGTACAGCTCTTGTCGCGTGAATCCAAGGCCTTCCCAAGAGGAAATTATAGAAGTGTCCATGTCCAGGACCTTAAATGTCACCTCGAAATCCACAGGACCAATAGTCAAAATCAAGTCGATCTCGCCTATGGTGTCTCTCTTGATACCATCAAAGGCACGCACACAGACATTGTTTGGTCTGATTCTCTCTATTCCAATCTCCATTCTTTTCAAAGTTTAGAGAGGGTAGATATCAACTCCGAATCCGCCATCCAGCATGACACTTTTCACATAGTACACTTCGCATTTAACTGTCAGATGAAGGGCTTTGTTGTGGGCATCGCCTTCCGGGGGTAGATCGTTCTTGGTGAACGAGATCTGGTTGATTGCCAAAAATCTTTCTACCATCCATTCCAATTGTTCAACTGTGGTTTCAATCGGAACATAATCTTCATTGAGGGTTTTTATCAACACTTTCTGATGCTCGGTTGAGCTCACTAGTAGGGACAGGAGTGAGACCTGTGAAGGAGACTTCCGGAGTTGGTCTATAACCTCATAATCCGCAGTTTTCATTTTACGGAAAATTCTTCGGCCTCCTCAGTACTAACAGGTTTCTTTAGTGGGAAATGCTTCTTCTTGGCTTTGTTCAAATCCTCCAAATTAAGTTATTTCTCAGCTGGGTTAGTTTCATTTGCTTCCCTAGGACCTCTTTTCCCTTATATGTCACTACTGCTTTGTTGTAATTCCATGGGACGTTAGTGGGGTCTGTCATGGGCTTCTGCGGTGCACGGCCAATAAACACGGGCTCATTCACTCTCGGTGAAATTATTGGCCCCCATACCACATAGGTCCCTTTAGGCACGTACATCTTAGGTCCCTTGTTCAGCTCGAACCTTTTTGGAGGGCTCAATGTCATTCGTTCTTTCCTATGACCCCGGGGAACATAAAGAATGGCATCATTTGGGGGGTACTGCCCCAGTTTTGGTTTCCACTTTCTTTTCTGCACTTTGAGGGGTGGGTTCATTCTTCTTCTTCCCCTTGTCTTGCTTTGCAACCACCCTCGGCTTCTTTTTAAAATCGGCGATGGCAATGATGGCTTTCAGGGCCGGGTCAAACTCCTTATCTTCACAAATCATGCCAATAACTAGCCCGTTGTTGTGGGCCGCCAATGGATTGTTGGTCATATTGGGGATTTCTTCATCTTTAAACACCACCCTTTTTTGCTCTATTAATTTTACGCCCCAACCTCGGGAGGCGCGACCGGCGCTCAATCGAGTGACCCCAACTGAGCAAGCCTTACCAAACACTACCTACCCAACTCCATACGAATAAGGGGACCATGCTTTAATCTATTCAACAAGGGAAGGTAGTAAATTCGACATATTTAGTTCATTTTAGATCACAACATTAACCTGATGATAAGTTAGTTTCTAAAGTTCCCATAGAGTTACAATTCATAGGCAACATAAGTTTAGAATTACAACATAGCTCGCACACCTATCCGATACCCACAACTGACCCACATATATGCCTACGGAGCCTCTAAGGATACAAAAGATAAACGTGACAACGCCGGCAACAAGGCCCCGGCTATACCTCAAAAGTGAAAATCCAAAAAGGCAAGAGATATGCAATATAGCCCCTTGAAGGAGAAAGGGGATCACCAAGATCTTTGAGAAGGAGAATGCTCCGCTACACACGATCGGCACTATCCGCAATGGAGCCACCTACATTCATTTAAGAAAAATGTAGCGCCCCCGGCAAAAGGGACGTTAGTACCATAATAACTGCTTTGACTAGAGTGTCTTGATGAATCCAATCCTGAGTGAGTTATGTGCCATGTGTGTGTGAGGTTTGGGTGTTATTCTGTGCATTGCATTTGATGCCTAGAACTTGCCCCGTGTGTTTGCAAAGCGAAATAGTAGTTTTATTCAGTCTAGGAAGTGATATAGGCATTTCTTTGTTGAGCCAGATATGTATATTTTACCCGCCTAATCATTATGTATCGTAGTTAACCCCTTTGAGCCTGTAATCCCGTTTCTTTGGAAACCACATTACAAGCCTTACCCATTTGTTTGAATTAACCATCTATTTGAACTATTTTAACCTCTCATGAGCACTTGAATTATTATGATTTATGCAAAGGTTAAAGTGTGAGGTGGTTGGTTTGGCTTTTGAGTGGAACTAATGAAATAAGGAGAAAGGTGCAGTGTTTTGAAAAAGCAAGAGCTACTTGAATTGAAAAAAAAATAGTTGGATTGTTGTGAAATAAAATTCCTTGATAAGTGGTGGTTCTTGATGTAAGTGTGCTTAAAGAAGAATGGCGTAATATACATTGATGTGAAGGTGGAGTTTTGGTTTGATATAAGTATTGGGTTTGAATGTTAAAGTATAGGTATTAAAGTGCTTAGGGAGGTGTAGTCACTCTTATATCTAAATGTATCCTACCCGTCCCGTAGCCTACATTACAACCAAATAAAGTCCTAATTGCTGCTATATTGAATGAGCTCGATTAGTGGAGTAGTACACTACGGGCAAGCTTATGGTGCATCTTTTGTGGCATATGAATGTTATTTCTGAGAGTGAGTGAATTCTTTCTATCTTGAGTTCCTAAGTGTTCTTAAACTTTATTGTGTGGAACTCCTCTCTTTTGTTGTGTGAGGGCACTTGATTCATGAAGGAAAGGTAATGTCAGTGACCTCTATGTTAGAGTAAGTGGGTGAGATGTGAATAATGCGTGGTACTTGTGAGTCAAATCTTGAGGTGAAGATGTTACGCTTTTGTGCTTAGTCTATTTTAAATACTCTTGGTGTGATGAGTTAAGAGAATTGTTTAAAAAGGTATTCTTGCCTATGCGCTCAATTTTAAGTTGCTCGAGGACGAGCAAGAGTTTAAATGTGGGGTGTTGATAAATGATGAAAAGTGCATATTTTTGAGTATATTTGCATATTAATTCTTGTGTGTGTCGCGGGAGATTACATGATTTTCGAAGTGAAATATACTCATTATGTGTTTCTTATGTGTAGGAACGAGCTTGGATGATAAATGATCAAAAGATGACAATTCGACATAAAATGAAAAAATTAAAGGAGTGGGAGCTCGTCTACTCTCGTACGTGGCACAAACTCGGACGCGAAAAAGGAGAAAAATTAAGGCGCAAAACAGCGAAGCGAAGCAAAGGCACGGAGCGCTTCGCGAAATGGAAGAATTTCAAAAGCTGCATCCGCGTCAAAGTCCGCGTCTAGACGCGAAGGCAGACGCGGATCCGCGTCAAAGTCCGCGTCTAGACGCGAAGGCAGACGCGGATGCCAGCTCTCCCATCCGAAGTTGGATTGCAGAATTCCGCCCCTCATCAACCCTAGGTCATATAAATATGTATGTATAACTAAACACCGTTTTACTAGAAAGAACTACCAAGCAATGACTAGTAAATCACATAGGTGAATCAAATATGCAAATCATAGAATCATTTATATAATTCCCATAACTTAGTTTGGGGCATTTCTTTCATACGTTCATCACTATTCTCAATACCACGACTACCTTGAGCGGAGTTCGATCACGAGCCGACCGGCTAGGTTTCCCCTCCCCCCCCCTTGGAGGCATATATCTCAATCACCATTTCATTTCCCTTGTCCGGAATTCAATATCAGCACATCACCACCTTGTGTGCAGCATTGTGTCCGATCACGGCCCGATAGGCTAGGCCGCCTTGCTTAGGCGTGGTTTCTTTCTCATTATTCATCTCACATGAATCAAATATCTTTCATGTATCAATTCAATTCATGGGAACTTTGGGCCACACCTATCACATCTTTTCCCTTTTCAATATTCACCTTGCAAGTTGTGATCATAGGCACATGCGAAAGTAATTCAAGTTGCAAGCACATGTAAGTATTCCCATGGTTAGCATGAAAATTCTCAGTTTTGATCATTGGCTTATAGCCCACGCATTTCAACACATGATTGTACACTTCATACTTCATTAAACATCAAGAATAGTACATTACTCACGTTTGGGGCACATTTTTCATGTACATGTATATAAATTGCAAATCAATCAATGTGAAACAATAATTAGTACACCAACCAATTCAAATCTTACCACACCTTTGTAAACGCCAACGGAGCTCAATTTCTAATAAAATGGGGTTTTAGCCATACATACCTCAATATAGCTTCCTTACTCTTTACAAATTCCGGAATTCTTATCACTTCGATCTCTTGGGATGAAGATTTAGGAGCCTTCACTTGATTAGCTTCAAGGATTTATCAGGATTCTATGGAGTAATTTGATGGGGAGAACTTTCTCTCACTTAGACGCCTCTCCCTTACTCTAGAAATGTTCAGGAAATGCTCAAAAATTAGCTGTAATACCAAATATAATGATAAGGGCGTCGGGTAAAAAACTTAGAAAATTGGAGCCCCGAGTCGGATCTGCGATTGCAAAGTGGAAATGCAGGCCGCATATTGGACCGCAAAAAGGCTCCCAAAACCCGAACATTCTGCTTGGGTATGCGATGGAAATGCGATCCGCATACTCGTTCTGCGTGGGTAAAAAATTTAGAAAATTGGAGCCCCGAGTCGGATCTGCGATCGCATTTGCCATCACAAAGTGGAAATGCGGGCCGCATACCCGTTCTGCGGTCGCATTATGCACCGCAGAATTGACCTTCACAAAATCCCAATGGAATTATGCGACGACTATGCGGTCTGCATATTAGTTATGCAATCGCATAATGGACCGCATCTTCAACCTCAATTTAGCTAACACACTGACTCACTCTACGGCAGAAATGCGGTCCGCATACCTGGTATGCGACCGCATTCTAGACCGCATATTTGCATTTTTCTGGAAAACTTTGGTTCTTGGTTTTTAAATTCATAGATCAGCTCAAAGGGTCCGAACTGTGGCGAGCAAGCTCGCCGCGAAGAATATTTGTGAGTTTCTATCACCTAGCCCTAACTAGGCACTACGAGGTTCGGGTTTCGAGTGGAAATTTTTCATGGGGCCTCACATCCTCCCCCACATAAGATCATTCGTCCTCGAATGAGGATCAAGGTTCACTTACTAGCAGTCTTAGTGCAATCTTCTGTTCTTTATAACCTGAAACATATTGCCAGTCCCCAAATTTAGCTAACTTCCTAAATTTCCTAAAATTTCGCCAGAGTTTCCTTTGTATTTAGGCCTATCCACCCGTCAGAGAACCCCATAAACACATCCCAACAACATAAACACATCTCATAAACATCACATAACTTGTACAACATCAACTAAGGCCGTATAGGCAATCACATTACCAAAAAGGGAACGGTTTTACACAGATCAAGCCAAAAGATAAGAGTTCATAGGAGCTAAATGCATAAAATCTATTACATGACTAATCAAACAAATGTGGATACTTCTTTTTCATTTCATCCTCGGCTTCCCAAGTAGCTTCCTCAACTTGCTGGTTCCGCCATAGCACTTTCACGGATGCAATTTCCTTATTTCTCAATTTTCGAACCTGCCTATCGAGAATGGCAACTGGAACTTCTTCATACGATAGCTCTTCATTAACCTCAATGGTCTCAACTGGCACAATGGTGGAAGGATCTCCCACTACCTTCCTCAACATAGACACATGAAAGGCCGGTTGTACCAATGACATCTCGGGTGGTAGCTCGAGTTTGTATGCCACTTGATTAATCCTCTGAATGATTCTGTATGGTCCGACATACCTCGAACTTAATTTTCCCTTCTTCCCAAATCGCATGATACCTTTCATAGGGGAAACTTTCAAAAATACCCAATCGTCTTCCTTGAACTCCAAATCCCTGCGACGTACATCCGAGTAAGACTTTTGGCGACTCTGAGCAGTTTTCAACCTTTCTTTAATAACCTTGACTTTCTCCATGGCCTGATGCACAAGGTCCGGCCCTATCAATTCTGCTTCTCCAACCTCGAACCATCCAATGGGAGATCTACATCTCCTACCGTACAATGCCTCGAATGGTGCCATCTGGATACTAGCATGGAAACTGTTATTGTAAGCAAATTCTATGAGTGGCAAATGGTCATCCCAACTACCCTTGAAATCAAGAGCACAAGCTCGCAACATGTCTTCAAGTGTCTGAATAGTCCGCTCAGCCTGCCCATCGGTTTGTGGATGGAAAGCTGTGCTAAGATTTACCTGCGTCCCCAAACCTTGTTGAAACTTCTTCCAAAAGTTGGCTGTGAACTGAGCCCCTCGATCGGAAATGATTGAAACTGGAGTGCCATGTAACCTGACTATTTCTTTGATTTATAACTGAGCATACTGTTCCGCTGTGTCGGTAGATTTAACCGGCAAGAAGTGTGCTGACTTCGTGAGTCGATCCACGATCACCCAAATTGAGTCGAACTTGCGCGGAGTGTGCGACAGACCTACCAAAAAATCCATATTGATCATCTCCCATTTCCACATTGGAATTTTTATGTTTTGAGCCAATCTACCGGGCCTTTGATGTTCGGTCTTTACTTGCTGGCAATTCGGACATTTTGCCACAAAATCCGCCACATCCCTTTTCATGTTGTTCCACCAATAAATTTCCTTGAGGTCATGATACATCTTTGTAGAACCTGGGTGCACGGAATACCTTGATGTGTGAGCTTCTGTCATGATCCTTTCCCGAAGACCGTCGATATCAGGAACACACAGGCGGTCTTGGTACCGTAGAGTACCATCATTCATGCCGAACGTGAAAGATGTGGTCTTGTGTTTGTGAATCCCCTTTTTTAATTGTGCTAACAATGGATCGTTAAATTGTTTTTCCTTCACCTCTGCTACAAGTGATGATTCAGCTCTATTTTGTATAATTACCCCTCCTTCATTAGAGTCCGCAAGGTGAACTCCCAAGCTGGCCAACCGGTAGACCTCTCTGGCTAACGGCCTCTGATACGCCCCTAAATGAACCAAACTCCCCATAGATTTTCGACTAAGTGCATCTGCCACGACATTAGCCTTTCCCGGGTGGTAGAGAACATCAATGTCATAGTCCTTGAGTAACTCTAGCCATCTTCTTTGCCTCAGATTCAACTCTTTCTGCTTAAAATATATTGAAGGCTCTTATGATCCGTAAATACATTCACATGAACCCCATACATATAATGCTGCCAAATCATTAGCGCAAACACCATTGCTGCCAGCTCTAAGTCATGGGTTGGATAGTTCTTCTCATGATTCTTGAGTTGCCTGGAAGCGTAGTCTATAACCTTGCCATGTTTCATCAACACACACCGAGCCCGATTCTCGAAGCATCGCAATACACCACAAATCCCTCTGTACCCTTTGGCAGGGCTAGTACCGGTGCTGTTGTCAACCTTGATTTCAATTCTTAGAAACTCTTTTCACAAGCATCGGACCATTGGAATTTAACGGCTTTCCGCGTCAATTTAGTCAATGGAGAGGCAAGAGTAGAAAACCCCTCCACAAACCTCCTGTAGTACCCGGCCAGGCCTAAGAAACTGCGAATCTCAGTAGGAGTGGTAGGTCTAGGCCAATTCTTCACTGCTGCAACCTTCTAAGGATCAACCATAATTCCTTTCCTGGAAACGACATGGCCCAAGAACGCGACCGATTCAAGCCAAAATTCACACTTTGAAAATTTCGCATACAATTGATGTTGCTGAAGAGTCTGCAGAACTGCCCTGAGATGGTCGGCATGGTCCTCCCGACTTCGGGAATACACCAGAATGTCGTCAATAAACACTATCACAAAAGAGTCTAGGAAAGGCTTGAAGACTCTATTCATAAGATCCATGAAAGCTGCCGGGGCATTTGTTAGTCCAAAAGACATTACCATAAATTCAAAGTGCCCATACCGAGTTCTGAAGGCTGTTTTTGGAATATCCCGCTCCCTTATCTTCAACTGATGATACCCGGACCGCAAGTCAATCTTTGAGAAACACGTAGCACCTTGCAATTGATCAAACAAGTCATCTATTCTTGGCAAAGGATATTTGTTTTTGATTGTGACTTTGTTGAGTTGCCGGTAGTCAATACACATCCGCAGCGATCCGTCTTTCTTTCTTACAAACAAGACCGGTGCGCCCCATGGCGACACACTCGGCCGGATGAAACCCTTTTCTAGCAAATCCTTCAATTGCTCCTTTAGCTCTTTCAGTTCTGCTGGTGCCATCCTGTAAGGTAGAATTGATATAGGCTGTGTGCCTGCATTACATCGATCCAAAAATCAATCTCCCTATCCGGTGGAATCCCAGGGAGCTCATCTGGAAAGACATCTGGAAATTCATTCACAACTGGTACAGTCTCAAGGCTAAGTGCCTCGGCATTGGTGTCCGTAACCCGAACTAGATGATAGATACACCCCTTCTTGATCATCTTTGCAGCCTTAAGGTAGGAAATAAACCGACCTCTAGGCACTACATTATCTCCCTTCCACTCAATAACGGGCTCATTAGGAAATTCAAGCCTCATAGTTTTGGTCCGACAGTCAAGTTTGGCAAAACATGAATAAAGCCAATCCATCCCCATTATATTATCAAAGTCGACCATCCCTAATTCAATAAGATTGGCCATGGTATCCCTACCCCTTACCGTAACAATGCAACTTTTATAAACTCGAGCAGCCAAAATTGGCTCACCAACCTGAGTAGATACCGAGAATGGTTCATGAAGTTGTTCTGGTTCTATCCCAAATTCCATAGAAACAAATGGGGTAACATAGGATAAGGTGGAACCGGGGTCAATAAGTGCATACACATCTTGAGATTAGACAGTCAGAATACCTGTAACTACATCTGGAGAAGCCTCTGCAGTTTGGCGGCCACTCATAGTATAGAATCGGCTGGGACCTCCTGAACTCTGCGCACCACCCCTAGCTGCACCACGCCCTGCGGGTGCTGGGGTACCTCGAGCTGGAGAGGGGGCTGAAGATGTAGCAGCTGCTGGACTGGAAGGCTGAGCTGTGCCCCTGCCCGCTCCCTGGCGGGATACACGACAATGTCTCTGGATATGACTCCTCATCCCACATCCATAGCATATAGGTAGCTCCATGTAGCAAATCCCTGAGTGCATCTTCCCGCACCTGGGGCACGGGGACCTCTGCTGCTGCTGGGACCTCTCTCTTGATCGACCCCGCTGATGGGATCCCCTGTTGCCCTGACGGGCCTGAAACGACTCCACTGCTACTGGTTGGGCCCTAATGGCGGTGCACTGGCCGAAGACTGGGCAATAGACTGGGAAGGCCCTGATGATCCTCCCCTGAAAGGCGATCTTCCCCCGCCTAGTGACTCTCCCATGTTGCCCGTAGATCGGGCCTTGCTGTTACCCTCTCTCTCTATTCTGTTCTTCAATTTACGACTCTCTGTGGCCTGAGAAAATGCGACCATCTTCTCGTAGTTCATATCAGAATTCAATGCAGTCGTAGAATCCTCATTAATGGTTAAAGAATTAAGTCCCTGAACGAACCGACGCACCCTGGCCTCCCTCGTGGGCAACATATGAATGGCATACTTTGACAAGCGAGCAAACTCCATGTGGTACTCCCACACACTCTTGTTACCTTGCTTTAAATTCTCAAAGTCTGCTGCACGGGCTGCCCTTGTCTCAGCGGACAGGAAGTGATCTATGAAGGCATCTGCGAACTCAGTCCACCTGGCCGGAGGGCTCCCCTCCTCGCGGGAATCCTCCCATAACTCAAACCATGCATAGGCTGCCCCTTTCAGACGGTAGGCAGCCAACTCTACTCCCTCTGTCTCAGTTGCACGCATCACCCTGAGGGTCTTGTGCATCTCATCAATGAAATCCTGGGGGTCTTCTTCTGGATTGGCACCCGAAAATACAGGAGGGTCTAACTAAAGAAATCTGTTCACCCTGGAACTGGTGGAATCCCCTTGCTGGCTAGACAATGAGCTGGGTGCAATACTTGACCTCTGGGCCTGAGAGGCCACTAGCTGGGTCAACATCTGAATAGCTCCCCTAAGATCCCCATCAGCAATACCAGAACCGGAAGCTGGGGCTGGAGGCGGAACAGGAGTATCAACGGGAGGGATAGTGGTGCCCTCCGCAGGTGTAGGAGCTGGGGTAGTCTGCTCTGGAATAGAAGGATCCGGCAGAGTAATAGCAGGGCGACTACCCTCACCCACAACATCAAGCAATGAATCATCAGCCACTCCTGGGGTGGCATTGGTTCCTTGGCTAGTTCTCTCTTTCTTCTTAGGTGCCATTTACTGAAAGATAGAACAATGCATTGATTAGGAAGGAAACAGTTTCACCGCACAATCCAGAATATCAAAGAAGGGTGTTATTCCTAGATGCCCAAGTAGCCTCCAACATATAGATGTGGTCGACTACACACCGATAAGAAGGACTCTACCAGACACAGCTCCGAGACATATTAGGACACTATAAAACCTTAGGCTCTGATACCATGTTTGTCACGCCCAACCTCGGGAGGCGCGACCGGCGCTCAATCGAGTGACCCCAACTGAGCAAGCCTTACCAAACACTACCTACCCAACTCCATACGAACAAGGGGACCATGCTTTCATTTATTCAACAAGGGAAGTTAGTAAATTTGACATATTTAGTTCATTTTAGATGACAACATTAACCTGTGGATAAGTTAGTTTCCAAAGTTCCAATAGAGTTACAATTCATAGGCAACATAAGTTTAGAATTACAACATAGCTCGCACACCTATCCGATACCCACAACTGACCCACATATATGTCTACGGAGCCTCCAAGGATACAAAAGATAAACGTGACAACGCCGGCAACAAGGCCCCGGCTATACCTCAAAAGTAAAAATCCAAAAAGGCAAGAGATGTGCAATATAGCCCATTGAAGGAGAAAGGGGCTCACCAAGATCTTTGACAAGGAGAATGCTCCGCTACACACGATCGGCACTATCCGCTATGGAGCCACCTACATTCATTTAAGAAAAATGTAGCGCCTCCGACAAAAGGGATGTTAGTACCATGGAATAGTACTAGTATGTATAACTAAACACCATTTTACTAGAAATAACTACCAAGCAATGACAAGTAAATCACATAGGTGAATCAAATATGCAAATCATAGAATCATTTACATAATTCCCATAACTTAGTTTGGGGCATTTCTTTCATACGTTCATCACTATTCTCGATACCACCGCTACCTTGAGCGGAGTCCGATCACGACCCGACCGGCTAGGTTGCCCCCCCCCTTGGAGACATATATCTCAATCACCATTTCATTTCCCTTGTCCGGAATTCAATATCAGCACATCACCACCATGTGTGCAGCATGGTGTCCGATCACGGCCCGATCGGCTAGGCCGCCTTGCTTAGGCGTGGTTTCTTTCTCATTATTCATCTCACTTGAATCAAATATCTTTCATGTATCAATTCAACTCATGGGCACTTTGGGCCACACTTATCACATCTTTTCCCTTTTCAATATTCACCTTGCAAGTTGTGATCATAGGCACATACGAAAGTAATTCAAGTTGCAAGCACATGTAAGTATTCACATGGTTAGCATGAAAATTCTCAGTTTTAATCTTTGGCTTATAGCCCACGCATTTCAACACATGATTGTACACTTCATACTTCATTAAACATCAAGCATAGTACATTACTCACGTTTGGGGCACATTTTTCATGTATATGTGTATATAAATTGCAAATCAATCAATGTGAAACAATAATCAGTACACCAACCAATTCAAATCTTACCACACCTTCGTAAACGCCAACAGAGCTCTATTTCTAGTAAAAGGGGGTTTTAGCCATACATACCTCAATATAGCTTCCTTACTCTTTACAAATTCCGGAATTCTTATCACTTCGATCTCTAGGGATTAAGATTTAGGATCCTTCACTTGATTAGCTTCAAGGATTTAGCAAGATTCCATGGAGTAATTTGATGGGGAGAACTTTCTCTCACTTAGAACCCTCTCCCTCACTCTAGAAATATTTAGGAAATGCTCAAAAACAAGCTATAATACCGAATATAACTATAGGGGCGTGGGTAAAAAATTTAGAAAATTGGAGCCTCGAGTCGGATCTGCGATCGCATTTGCCATCACAAAGTGGAAATGCGGGCCGCATACCCGTTCTGCGGTCGCATTATGCACCGCAGAATTGACCTTCACAAAATCCCAATGGAATTATGCGACGACTATGCGGTCTGCATATTAGTTATGCAATCGCATAATGGACCGCATCTTCAACCTCAATTTAGCTAACATACTGACTCACTCTGCGGCAGAAATACGGTCCGCATACCTGGTATGCGACCGCATTCTAGACCGCATATTTGCACTTTTCTGGAAAACTTTGATTCTTGGTTTTTAAATTCATAGATCAGCTCAAAGGGTCCGAACCGCGGGGAGCAAGCTCGCCGCGAAGAATATTTGTGAGTTTCTATCACCTAACCCTAACTAGGCACTACGAGGTTCGGGTTTCGAGTGGAAATTTTTCACGGGGCCTCACAATTAAGTTTTTGATTGCCCTTTTGAGAGTCCATCAGTCTTCAGTGTCATGCCCTTCCGCTCCCGAATGGTAGGCACATCGAGCACCGGGTCGGTAAGAGGGCGACTCTGGGTTTTGCCTGGTTTGGGGTACGGGTTGCAAGAAACTCATTTGGACAAGTTTAGGGAAAAGGCTAGAGTATGATTCACTGATAGGCGTGAAATTTGTTCTTCTGGGTGGTTCCCGAGCACGGGCATTGTATGGAAAATTATTTTGAGGGGGTCGTGGATTATATAGAGCTTGGTGAGGAGGGTTATTTCTTGGGAATGGAGCTCGGTTTTGGTAAAACTGTTGTTGTGGCCTAGCATATGGCTGGGCGTTCATTACTGCGTACGGCTGAGGAGCCATAACATAAGCCACATCCTGGTGGGGATAATAATGATGTGGGGTGCTTGGTGAGAAGTAACTTTTGGGTGGACGGGGGTTTCTCGGACCTGAAGCCGCCATTGCCACTTCTTCCTTTTTCTTTCTGTTCGCTACACCTCCCGACCCGCTTTGAATTGCTTGGGATGTAGCTCTTGTGGCAGACTGGCTCAATATGCGCCCTGTCTTTAGACTGTTCTCGACCATCTCACCAATCTTGATGGCCTCAGCAAACGACTTCCCCATTGCAGACATCATATTTTGAAAGTAGTCGGCCTCTTGGGCTTGTAGAAAAATACTCACCATTTCTGTTTCATCCATCGGGGAATTGACCCTAGCCGCTTGTTCGCGCCATTTAACAGCATATTCTCGGAAACTTTCCGATGACTTCTTCTTGAGATTCGATAGATAATTCCTGTCGGGAGCTACATCTATGTTATACTGAAACTGCCTGACAAAATTGCGGGCTAGAACATCCCAAATGTGCCAACGGGATATATCATGATCCATGTACAACTCGAATGCAATGCCCACTAG
The DNA here is from genome assembly GCF_001879085.1 of Nicotiana attenuata. NCBI lineage: Eukaryota > Viridiplantae > Streptophyta > Magnoliopsida > Solanales > Solanaceae > Nicotiana > Nicotiana attenuata. Next base: position 77,762 of record NW_017670983.1, on the reverse strand, counting down.
ACTCTCTCCAAAATAAGCCATGAGAAGCTCCTCTTTTCAACCTGATCCTCTCAGTTGATTGCAGTGCCTCTTTAGGTGAGCTATGGGGTCCCCGTGCCCATCGTACTTTTCGAACTTAGGAGTTTTAAAGCCCAGGGGTAGGTGGACATGTGGGAACATACACAAATCAGCGTAGGATACGCTTTTTTGACCACTTAAGCGTTGTATATTCTTAAGGCTCTGTTCCATGCTCCTCATCTTCCGAGTGATTTCTTCCTGCTCGGGGCTATTTGTAGTTTTCTCCTGTCCCGCGGTAAACTCATACCGGGGCTGTTGGGGGTAGGAATTGGTAGTGAAATAGGCCGTTTCTGGTGGGAAGGATGGTACATGAAAAGTGAACGATGATGGATCCAAGTTTGGCCTTGGCAAAGTAGGTTGTGCCGTGGCAGAGGAAGGTGGCGCAGTGAATATGTTGGAGGCCACACCTGAAATCAACACCTGGGGGCGAACCTCAAAAGGTGTTCCGGCAAAGTGGGCTGAGATGGTAGGATATCCAAGCGGAGTGTTTGGGTAATTTATTGGGACATTAGAAATTCCACTTGCCCAGGCAAGTAGCTCAGGGAAACCAGGTATCGTACTCGGTGGCTCCCTACCATTGGACAAGTCGTCCCACATGTCCAACATGCGGAGACGCAGAACCCTGTTTTCCTCAGCAGCTGCTGACTCTGATGTTGGGATGGCCGAGATCGGGCTATCCTCTAGGATAGGAACTGTTGGTAGATGACCCTCTGATGACATTTCAATGCTTCCCTTTGATCTTGTGAAGTAGGGATGTGAAGCCAGGTTACCACAAAACCAACCACCTTAGTATAGAACCTACTTGTAGTATACACAACAAACCGGTTAGTGTGAGACAATTAACACATAGGGAATCGCACATTGGGGTTTGATGCTCCTATACAGTTAAATGTGTTTCTATATGCTTTGCAATGGTTGCGTGTTTCATCCTGGCTTTCGTTTATCTCCCCAATTTTTCCTTTCCTTTGGGTGGTTTTCATCTTTTGTTCTTTTTGCACTTTGTCATAATATTTTCCCCTTGTTTTCTCTCTTTTCTTGTTTTCTCTCTTCTTTTTTTCCTGTTTTTCTCTATTTTCCTTTTATTCGAATTATATAAAAATCATGACCAGATCCGATCAGGATTGCCTACGTATCACAACGCCGCTTGAATCAGATCATCACGTAGTTCAAGGAATAAATGCGAAAAATAAAGAAACAATTTTCGGGGTTTTCCAAATTTTCATTAATAAAACTTCTACATTTCTGAGTTACAAAAGACTCCATCATACTTTTTCTAGGAATTTAAAACTACAAACAGACTCAAAACATACTTTAAAAATGAAAATACAGACTCGAAAAAGAGAAAAAAATCAAGAGTACATCAGTGCCTCCAAATCTGCCCTAGGAACACCAGCTGGTCTTGTTGCGGGACTCTACGCCATGTCTTCCTGGAGGCGATAGAGATCATCCATTATCTGGCGGACAAAGATCATCACTGTGGCGAAGAACATGGAGCTAGTCATGTCCTCGCAGTGATTGCATTTCATCACAATGTAGTCGGCGATTCTTCTAACCCTTTCCCTGATGATGCCCTTTTCTTGCAACAACCGCCCAATCTGTTGAGATCTAGCCTCCAAGACCCGGGTGGCTGTATGATTCTGTTCTTGCAAATGCTGTATGTCTCCCTCTAGCGGTGCCATTAGAGCGTAGCAATGTTCTCTCTCGGCTTTGATGCTCTTGGCTTGTTTAGCCATTTCACCTTCGAGGCTGTTAAGCTCCTTTTTCCAAAACATGACCCCTCTTTCATATCTTTCTTTCAACTGTCGAACGAAAGCTGCCCGTTCTTCTACATTTTTGGCCAACTTTGTTCGTACTTTTGCTAGCTCAGACTCAGTCTTTTGCAAATCATCTTCACAGTCACGTACCTTTTGTGTAAGGTTGTAGATGAGCCTTTCATCTTTTCTGCTTCTGCCCGAGTTCTCGGCTGCTATTCTCAGTTGTCGAAGCTGGGCTCTAAGAGCTTCATTTTCTTGGGCCAGCCTTTTTCTTTCACCCTCGTCCTCTTGTGCCTGTAGATCATTATTAAAGGTGACATTTCTCAACTTTTCTTGCAAAGCGTGAATAGTGGCTTGATATTTCTTTTCCTTTTCTCCACAGGACAACCTTTCCCGGATTTTGTCATCAAAAGCTTGAACATGGGGGTCTTTTGGCGGGCCTCTCGGGCTTGGGCTCGGGCTTTGGCTCATTGTTCACATAAAACCTTCTTTCAAACCACGCAGCATAATTGGGATCAACTTCGTGTTAGATCATATTTTAATGATGCAATTAATATGCATGTGCAGGAGTTCAAAGAAGTAAAAAGGAACTATTGGAACGGCTATGTCGAACAAGGAAGGAAATCATTCAGAAGGGAAGCTGCCTGAAATACATACGATGTACAAGGAAAGAAACAGTACTACATCAGCAAATCAGGATTAGCTCCATGATTTTGGGAAATCAAATCTGCCATAATGCAATATTCAACGCAATTTGTGATTGACGAGTCAGATCAAATCACTGAAGAACTATTAAAGCTCGAAGATCCGAACGGCGGTCAAGATTGGAAGGTCTAACAATCAAGGAAGAATCCTGTCAAACCCGTTATCTGCCGAAAAGAAAGGTCTGAAGAGAAGCAACAGATAGTTCTTTATTGTTGCAAAGAATCAACTCTTTCCAAGGATCAAAACCCTTGGGTTGACAAGCCTTCACCATTGATCCTTGTATAAATTCACAGTGTAACTCCATCCTTAGTATACTTTGATAAAACCAAAATAACCCTCTTCATTCTACTGCAAACAAGAATAGTAGCCTATATAGATCTGCTGTGTAACAAGTCAGGGATAGAAAGAGGGCATACAACTGGTGAGGCATTGTATCAAACGAGTGCTAGAGAAACTGAGCGACATACATCAAATCTGTACTCAAAAGAAAACTTATTCACTTGAAGTGAAATCCCTTGCAACCCAAGGGGACTGGATTAGGATTCACATTGAATCTGAACCAGTATAAAAATTCCTGGTGTCTTTAAATTTTTGCATTTACTTTCTGCTTATTACCTCGAATTACTATATCTGCAAGATTGCCATATTTAGTCGACTACTTAAGTTTTAAGTCAACTTGTCAATTATTAACTTTAATTATCTACAATTCACCCCCCCTATTGTACTTTCAATTGGTATCAGAGCAAGGCTCACACTTTTGTTTTCTGCTTAACAGCTTGTGAGAAAAAGATCATGGCAAATCAGGTTATCATAGGAGCTTTCTTTCAGGAAGGAACTTCACAAGTAAGGCCACCTTACTTCAATGGACAACATTTTTCCCACTGGAAAATTCGAATGGAAATCTTCACCAAGGCATACGACGTCAAGGTGTGGAGAGTTATCAAGAAGGGAAACTATCCACTGCCTGCCAGCACTCCACCACTCGCTGATCCTGATGACATAGACTCATACACAAAAGAACAACTGGAAGCTGTCCAAATAAATCACAAGGCAAGAAATCTGCTTCACAATGCGATAAGTGGTGAAGAATATGAGAAAATATCTAGCTGGGATACAGCCAAAGAGATGTGGGACAAACTTGAGGTTACCTACGAAGGTACCAGCAAAGTAAAGGAAACTCACATCAATATGCTAGTTCACGACTATGAACTGTTCTCAGTGAAGGAAGGAGAATCCATCGAAGAAATGTTTGCCAGGTTCAGTAAGATAATCAGCAACCTGAAAGCTTTTGGAAAACCTTACACCAATGGCGATCAAGTTAGGAAAATTCTCTGAAGTCTACCAACCACTTGGCAGACTAAAGTGGTCACCCTGGAATCTCAAGATCTTAACAAGTTATCATATGATGAACTTCGAGGAGATCTCATTGCTTTTGAAAGAACATACCTGAAAAAGACAAATCAAGAGGAGAAAAAGAAAAGTGTTGCATACAAAACTACTACTGAAGCGACTGAAAATGAAATTGATGATCCTGAAGCCCTACAAGAAAAAATTGCTATGATGTCTAGAAACATGGATGGACTGATGAGAAGATATAGAAATACAAGGAAAGGGAGATTTCCACCAAGAAGATCTAGACAATACAACGAACAAGATAAGAATGGTGGAAAATGCTACGAATGTGGAAAATTTGGACACATCGAAGCGGAGTGTCCAGAACTGAAAAGAAAGATCTCTAGAGGATAAAACAAAAACAAATCATTTGGAAGCTGGAGCGATGAGGATGACTTAGACCGTGAAGAAATAGCAAATCTCTGCTTCATGACAATCCTAGAAAATGAGATCAAAAAAACTTCAGGATGCTGGACAGATGAAGATGATTCAGACGATGAAAACTGTTTTATGGCAAGAGAAGAAACTAGCGAGGTAAGATCTTATGACTGTGATAGATGTAATGAATTGCAGGACATTCTTGATTCTATCTTAAAAGAGTCTCAAAAAATGATGAATGAGCTTAAGAGACTCACTATGGAAATCAAAGATTGGAAACTCAAACATGAAGTATGTGAAATTGAAAAGGACGTACTTCAAGAAGAGTTTGAGGAATTGCAAATGCAGCTTAACAGCTTGCGCAAATCCACCAGTCACAGTTCTGTTAGGTCAAACCAGACGACTTACAAGTCAACTGGAAAGGAACCAATCAGAACTAAATTGACCAGTCGGTCGGACCAGTCGACTTACAAGTCAACTGGAACGGGATCAGCTAATCTCATGATAGCTAGTTCCAATGCTTATGAAAGACCTGAAAACAGGTCTGCGGCTAAATGTCACTACTGTAACAAAAGTGGGCATAAATATTCTGGTTGTCAATTTCGTAAACATCATATGTTTGGATGGGTTTGGAAACCTAAAAACTCTGAACCCAGTAACACTAACTCTCCAGGACCCAAGAAAGCTTGGGTACCTAAAAGAAAGTAATTATTATGTATTGCAGGAACACCACAGAATAAGTCGCAAAGGAAAATGGTACCTAGATAGTGCGTGTTCCAGTCACATGACAGGTGACGAAAATCTTTTTAAGGAGGTTACAAAGATTGATGGAGGAAGCGTCAAATTTGGAGATGATTCAAGAGGCAAAATAGTTGGAACTGGAACTATTCCTTTCAACAACAACTGTGACATTACTGAGGTATATCTTGTTGATGGACTAAACTACAACCTCCTCAGTATAAGTCAACTCTGTGACTCAGGATATGAGGTAAAGTTTAAGAGAACAGGCTGTGCCATAGAAGACGAATCAGGTAAAATAATTCTTCCTGGAAAAAGGTACGGAAATGTTTACATACTTGATGGATTTGAAAATATAGATGGTCACATTTGCCTAACTTTATATCTGATGATCCCTGGTTGTGGCACAGAAGACTAGGACATGCCAGCATGCATTTGATTGAAAAATTATCCAAGCATGATTTAGTTATTGGCTTACCCAAACTGAATTTCTCTAGAACTCATATTTGTGATGCATGTCAGATGGGTAAGCAAACTAGAAACTCTTTCAAAAACAAAGACATAGTGTCTACTTCAAAATCGTTGCAATTACTTCATATGGACTTATTTGGACCTACTAGAACTGCTAGCATAGGAGGCAAGAAATATGCTTTGTTATTGTTGATGACTTTTCACGTTTTACTTGGGTAATTTCTTATCTCATAAAGATGAAGCCTTAAGAAATTTTGAAAGTTTTCTAGTCAAAAGGATTAGAAAGAGAAAAGGGTTATCTGATCTCAAAAATCCAAAGCGATCATGGAGGCGAGTTTGAAAGTAAAGCATTTGAAGATTTCTGTAACGATCAAGGTTACACTCACAATTTCTCCGCACCCCGCTCACCACAGCAAAATGGAGTTGTGGAAAGGAAGAACAGAACACTTCAAGACATGGCAAGAACCATGTTATTAGAACATTCACTCCCAAATCATTTCTGGGCTGAAGGTGTGAGTACTGCGTGTCACATTCTCAACCGTTGTCTCATAAGGCCTATTCTGAAAAAGACTCCCTATGAACTCTGGAAAGGTAAACGTCCAAATATCAGTTACTTTCATCCATTTGGAAGCAAGTGTTTCATTCATAACAATGGTAAGGATAATCTTGGAAAATTTGATCCAAGAAGTGATGAAGGTATCTTCCTTGGTTATTCATTAAATAGCAGATCTTTCAGAGTCTTTAATAAACGTACTTTATGCGTAGAAGAATCTGTTCATGTTATATTCGATGAAAATAATCCCTTGGTCGAGAAAGGCATTAATGCAGGTGACGAAGATCAAACTCAAGAAGTTCAGGACAAAGGAAAATCACAGGAGTCAACTAATCCTGCAGAAGTGGTTGAGTCGACTGAACAAATTAGCAATAACACTCCAGAACAATGTACGGAGTCAACTACAAGCACTGTTCGACTAAATGAATGGAGAAATGAAACTGAATATCCACAGAAATATATCATAGGAGATCCAAACGAAGGAATGAAAACCAGGGCTGCCCTTAAAAAGAAAGCAAACATTGCTTTGATCTCTCAAATAGAGCCAAAAAAGGTAGAGGAAGCTTTGAAGGATTCAAGCTGGGTGAAAGCCATGCAAGAAGAACTAGATCAATTCAGCAAGAATCAAGTATGGAAGCTGATACCCCGACCTGAAAATGTATCCGTCATTGGAACAAAATGGGTGTTCAGGAACAAACTGAACGAAGAAGGACAAGTCATAAGGAACAAAGCCAGATTAGTTGCTCAAGGCTACTCACAACAAGAAGGAGTCGACTACGATGAAACCTTTGCCCCAGTAGCTCGATTAGAGTCTATACGAATCCTGTTAGCTTATGCATCATTTAAGGGATTCAGACTGTTTCAAATGGATGTCAAAAGCGCTTTTCTGAATGGATTCATCGAAGAGGAAGTTTTTGTGAAACAACCCCCAGGCTTTGAAGACTCAAAATTCCCTTATCATGTGTACAAGCTTACTAAGGCCCTATACGGACTGAAACAGGCTCCACGTGCTTGGTATGACAGGTTAAGTACCTTCCTTGTTGATCATGGGTTCACCAGAGGTAAAATTGATACTACTCTATTCATTAAACGATCAACAGAAGGTAATCTTATCATTCAAATTTATGTTGATGACATTATCTTTGGTAGTGCTAACTCTCTTATGTGCAAGGAATTTGCAAACCTCATGCAAAGCGAATTCGAAATGAGCATGATGGGTGAACTCACATTTTTCCTTGGGCTTCAAATTCATCAATCTGAAGAAGGAACCTTCATCTGTCAAACTAAATATACAAAGGAGCTGATCCAAAAATTTGGCATGAGCAATGCAAAATCAATTGGCACTCCTATGAGTCCGGCTACAAATTTGGATAAGGACGAACAGGGTACTCCAGTTGATGAAACAAAATACAGAGGAATGATTGGATCACTACTGTATCTGACCGCAAGTCGACCAGATATTATGTTCAGCGTTTGTAAATGTGCCAGGTTTCAGTCGGCTCCCAAGGAGTCACATCTAACTGCTGTAAAAAGAATTATTCGATATCTTATTGGCACAGTATCTTATGGATTATGGTATCCTCGCTCTAACTCGTTTAAATTAGAAGGTTTCTCAGATGCAGATTTAGCAGGTGATAAAGAAGACCGGAAAAGCACGAGTGGCACTTGTCAATTACTAGGAAAGGCTTTAATATCCTGGAACAGTAAAAAGCAAGCATCAGTCGCCTTGTCCACTACTGAAGCTGAGTACATTGCCATTGGTCAATGCTGTGCACAACTCTTGTGGATGTCACATCAATTGGGTGACTATGAACTTTCCTTCAAACCTATACAAATCTTTTGTGATAATTCTAGTGCAATTTGTCTCTCTAAAAATCCTGTGCATCATTCTAGAGCAAAGCATATAGACATTAAACATCATTTTATTAGAGATCATGTTCTTAAAGGTGACATAGAATTAGCTTTTGTTGGCACTTCTGCCCAATTAGCTGATATTTTTACTAAACCATTGTTGGAGGAAAGATTTTGTTCTTTGAGAAAATTACTTGGCATCATTTGTTTTTCAAAAAACTCTTAGGACCAAAGTGTTATTTTTCAAAAACTTGTCATAATTACTCCTTTTCAGTGCATTAATTACGCAGTCGGTTTTTCCCTCTCTTTTTATTCTGTTTCCCATCAGTTTGCAGTCGAAGTTGGAAAGCCAATCATCACGTCGCTTCGACTGACACTCTTTCCTTTTCTGTACTCAACCGTCAAATCTCTTCTCTTTAAATTAAGCCTTTTTCGGTCCCTTTCATCTCCACCTTCTTTCTTCAACCTGTACCAACCTTCTCTTCTTCCATGGCAAAATCTTCCAAAAACCCCTCTGCTTCCACCAGAAAAAGTACCCGCTCAAAGGAAAAACCCTCCTCCGCGCCTCTTGAGCAAGTAGACTTAGGGTCTGATCGTTCTGAGGGTTGTGCCTCTTCTCAAGGAGCGTACTCTGAACACTCTCAACTGTTAGGAGAAAAAGCCTCTGGTAAGCGTCCCATGGAGGATCCTCCTGCCTCTTCCACTCCAAAGAAATCGAAGTTCGATTTCTCTGCCTCACTCGATTCCGACCTAAATTTCTGGGACACCCCAAATAGGGATTTTTTTATCTCTCTCAAGGACAAGCCCATCGCCCATGGAAGAGTTGTGGATCTTGATGATATGGAGTCCCACAACTACAAGGTAAAGGATCTTTTCGTGTATCAAGGGTGGGAAAAATTTCTCTCTATTTCTCCTCCTAAAGTGTTAACCCCTTGTCCGTATGTTTTATGCTAATCTTCGTTCTACTAAACCTGATATGCTTGAAACTCTTGTTCTTGGTAAACGCATTGTTCTTGATTGTGGTCTGTTCGATTCTCTTTTCTTCTGTCGTTGCTCTGGTTTCCCTACCCTCTTTAAGAATGTTTGGCCTGAGAATTTTGAAATCACCTTTGACCAGGCTAAACAGTGTATTGCTGAAAATCCCTCTGAAACTCTTCCCAATCAATTAGGGCCTAGTGATGTGAGCTTTGAAACTAGGGTTCTTGCCCACATTGTTGCAACCACTCTTCTCCCCAGAACTGGTTCCTTCTCAACCCTCTCTCAAAGGGACACCTTCTTTGTCTACTGTCTCATCTCCAAACTCAAAATCAAGTTGTCCTCCTGGGTCATAAATTTTATGATTGAGAGTGCTGAAGATCCAACCAGTCTTCCTTTCGGTATGGCCATCACCCACATTCTGAAAGCTCATCAAATTCCGCTTTCAGACTACCCCTTTGTTCCTGTCTTCAAGTGCTACAACTCTAGAGCCTTCTCGAGTATGGGGTATGTGAATGTCAAGGGTGCCTGGGTTAAGAAGGGTGAAAGTGATGCAAAGCAAATTCCTGTGGAAACCAAGCCTTCGTCTGCTGTTCTGCCCTCTCCCATTCCTGCCAACCTAAGTGAAAAGCTCAGCTCCATTGACTCCCAACTCTTAGACATCAAGTCTCTTCTGTCCTCCCCTCAGTCGACTGTGGATGCTATTCATGCTATTTCAAAGGAAACAGGGTCAGATGTGTCTAAAATCAGGGTAGCTGTGCAAAGGGTAAGGGAGAATGCGGTTAAAGCCTTCAAGGAGGTGCACGACAGGCTGGATGGATTGAGTATTGCTGCCAACACCAGCTTTGAACAGTTGAAGGGGGCGATTTGCAACACTCTTACTTACTTTCTGCGTCGCTGAGATGGATATGTTTTTCAGACAATATTTTTTGTTTAAACCATGTTTTGGCTGTGGTTGGGCTGTGCCCGTGGATGTTTTTTTTCTTCTTTTGCTTATGTGGATAATATTGCTGATCCCTCTTTGCTGATGTCGAAAAGGGGGAGAATATATATTCTGGTATTCTGGATTGTTAATGGTTTATGTGCAGGTTCACGTCGACTATGCATTCTTTATTTGTTATACAGGTTAAGTCGACTATGCTACATGCACAGATAGTACTTGTTATTCTTTGAACAGGTTAAGTCAACCATGCTGCCCATGCATAGACAAGACTATATAGGTACAAGTCGACTGCACACATTCAGGGGGAGCCAAGTCGGCTAGTACTAACCAGGGAAGTCAACTGTTGTTTACATCCTACATTTATGTATATTATTTTGCCATCATCAAAAAGGGGGAGATTGTTAGATCATATTTTAATGATGCAATTAATATGCATGTGCAGGAGTTCAAAGAAGTATAAAGGAACTATTGGAACGGCTATGTCGAACAAGGAAGGAAATCATTCAGAATGGAAGCTGCCTGAAATACTTACGATGTACAAGGAAAGAAACAGTACTACATCAGCAAATCAGGATTGGCTCCATGATTTTGGGAAATCAAATCTGCCATAATGGAATAAAGATTCAACGCAATCTGTGATTGACGAGTCCGATCAAATCACTGATGAACTATTGAAGCTAGAAGATCCGGACGACGGTCAAGATTGGAAGGTCCAACAATCAAGGAAGAATCCTGTCAAACCCGTTATCTGCCAAAGGAAAAGGTCTGAAGAGAAGCAACGGATAGTTCTTTATTCTTGGAAAGAATCAACTCTTTCCAAGGATCAAAACCCTTGGGTTGACAAGCCTTCACCATTGATCCTTGTATAAATTCACAGTGTAACTCTATCCTTAGTATACTTTGATCAAACCAAAATAACTCTCTTCATTCTACTGCAAACAAGCATAGTAGCCTATATAGATCTGTTGTGTAACAAGTCAGGGATAGAAAGAGGGCGTACAACTGGTGAGGCATTGTATCAAACGAGTGCTATAGAAACTGAGCGACATACATCAAATCTGTACTCGAAAGAAAACTTATTCACTTGAAGAGAAATCCCTTGCAACCCAAGGGGACTGGATTAGGATTCACATTGAATCCGAACCAGTATAAAAATTTCTGGTGTCTTTAAATTTTTGCATTTACTTTCTGCTTATTACCTCGAATTACTATATCTGCAAGATTGCCATATTTAGTCGACTACTTAAGTTTTAAGTCAACTTGTTAACGATTAACTTTAATTATCTACAATTCACCCCCCCTCTTGTACTTTCATATATGTCTCAGAAAAAGGTCAATGTGGTTAAGTTGATGGCACTTCGGTAGTATTGCGGCACTTTCAGGCTAGATCGACTGCTATTATTCGAGTTTGCTTGGTGGCACAGAAGAATTTCGGAGTATCTCTCATGAGATGATTGGTATTTGAGGTGTGGTATGCAGTCGGACGGCGGAACTGGGATCAGGTATGATGATTCGTGTGCTATATGGAGTTGGACACCGGAAGTTCTCATATTCAGGCCATGTTGTGGTTGTAGATCGTGTTTATCGGCACTGTTTAGCAACTATCGGGATTTGGAGGACCCAGTGGATCTTTCTTTGCATGGTATGTTAGATTTTGGATGTGATATTAGGTCAGACTGGTTGTCTCCGTGTTGGGTTATTCTGGACTATTGCACTATGGGCTATGCCGGAAATGCCACGGGTTGAGTGGCGAGGTGTGTCGGATTATATTCTAGTAGAGTGGTTTATATTTCGAAGACCCAGCGAACGGCTAGGAAGGATTGCCTTTCTTAATTGGGCCTCCGTGATGGATGTCAGTGCAGCAGTTTCTACCATTGATTCAGTTCCGGTGTTGAGGGACTTTTTGGATGTGTTTCTTGTGGTCGGGCATGTCGCCGGGCGAGGTTGTGGATTTCGGTATGTATTTGGTGCCGGGCACCGTATCGTATGGCTCCGGTAGGAGTTATAGTAGTGGAAGGATCAGCTTCAGGCTTCCTTGGTAAGGAGTTCGTTGGTAGGCCAATGTGGATGCGTGCCCTAGTTTGAGTCGGCTTGGTTGGCCCCGAATTGTATTGTTGAGGGATAGGTTGATTCGACCGTTATTGAGCTTATTAGTGATCCGGGAAGATCTATGAGTTGCCTTTCTGTGTTGCGAGACGTTGCAATTTATTGGTTATGGGCACGTTTGGTGCGGTTCTATTGGGGTTCATAGTGGAAGTCAAGCGGGAAGAGTAATTGGGTGTTACTCGGTGAATGGCGTATCGGTTATGTCCTATCGAGTTTGCGTGGTATGTGTTACTTGTGTCACAATGGGTGTAATGATTTGCTTTGGTTCCCGACACCAAATTGTGCGTGGTTGTAAATTTCGAGCATAGTGACTTGAGGTGTCTCATGTGGAGCAGTGTTGGGATAGGATCGTGCATTGCAGCGAAGCTATGTGGAGATATGACCTTGCGGGTTAGATTCGTGTGTTCTATTCCATGATGTGAGACGGGTTCTCAGCCTTGTGTTATGGTGGTACTAGTGAGCTTGAGCTGCAGCTCTTTCATTTGGGTCAGTTTCATAATTTGAGTACGTTCAGACTGTTTCTTATTGGTGCGCGTAATATGCAAGTTGTGGCTTAGGCCTGTATTGATGTGTCATGTCACCAGAGTGGTGTGTTGGATTCGAGGTGATCGTTGGGATCATTAATGAATACGAACGGATTAGATTTCAGCTTGTTGGAAGGATAATATCGAGGTTCGGCTCGGAAATCTGCTGTGATATTAGCCAAAAGGGAAGCGGCTTCATAAATGGTTGATCTGAGAAATGGTGATGGCTTACTGCGTGTTTTAGTTATCATTGGCAGTGTATGAAAGTGTTGGGATGAGACCTAAGTTGATAAGAGGTTTTCTACCGGTATTCGGTTGTTGCGTGCAGCTGCTGTGATTAGAAGTTATCGCAACAAGTGTTTGAGTTATGTGGTATATCATGTGATTGCACCTGGGTTAGCAGGTATGGGTTATTACAGCTTGTTCGGGCTTATTCAGAGTATAAATGTGAAATTCTGATTGTATTGTTGATTTCGGAAGTGGAAATGTGGTTCTATGGTTTATGGGCTAGATTGGATTGTGAAATTTCAGTCTTTATGTGTTATCGGACCTATATGAGGTAGGGTGACGTGGGATCATCCCCGGGTATATGCATGGTAAGGTTATTCAGCTATTGGTTGGCTTCTAGAACAACTCTAGGTACGTTCGAGGACGAACATGTGTTTAAGTGGGGGAGGATGTAACGACCCGACCGGTCGTTTTGAGCTTTTGCGCATTGATCGCCAGTTCTCGGGCATGACTTGACCCGTGTAATGTATTATGACTGATGTAGATCGTTGGTTTTGATATTCAAGAAAATCGGAATGAATTTGAAAGAACGGTCTCAGTTGAAAGCTTTAAATTTGAAAGGTTTGACCAAGATTTGACTTATTTGTATATGAGCTCGGATCAGAATTTTTATGATTTGGCTAGCTCCGTTGAGTGATTTGGGACTTAGGAGCGTGATCGGAATGCATTTTGGAAGTCCGTGGAAGGATTAGGCTTGAATTGGCGGAAGTGAAATTTTGGCGTTTTCCGGTAGATAGGTGAGATTTTGATATAGAGGTCGGAATGGAATTTCGAGAGTTGCAGTAGCTTGGTTATGTCATTTGGGATGTGTGTGCAAAATTTCAGGTCATTCGAATGTGGTTTGGTCGGGTTTTTTATCAAATGTGTATTTCGGACGTTTTTGGAAAACTTAGGCTTGGATTCGATGAATTTTGGGTAATTTGATGTTGTTTGAGGTGTTTTGATGATTGGAACAAGTTCGAATGATGTTATGGGTTTTGTTGGTAGGTTTGGTTGAGGTCCCGAGGGCCTCGGGTGTGTTTCGGGAGATTAAATGGATCAAATTCATGTTTTGAGGACTTCAGAAATTGCAGGTTTCAGTTGCACGATTTTGTTCATTGCGATAGCGTTGGTTCTCTCGCGATCGCATAGAAGCTTTGGAGGGAGCTGTTCTATTGTGCTTCGCGTTCGCATAAGTTGAGGTGCGATCGCATAGAGTGATTCTGCAGTGTATTGCGTTCGCATAGGGTTTAATCTGAGGCCTGAGTTTTTGTGCTTCCCGATCGCGAAGGTTTTTCTGCGATCGCATAGAAGAAAATATTCCTGGGTAGAATGTTTTTAAAGTCATCTTGTTCGCGAATGTGGGTCTATTTTCACCCATAGCTGCTCATTTTTGGAGATTCCTGAAGGAAATTAAAGAGGGATTCAAGGGGAAACGACTTTAGGTAAGAACTTTGGTCTTAAAGCTCGATTATATTGTGAAATCCACCTAGAAATTCATGGAAACTAAGCCAAAATGGAAGAAACTGGGGCTTGGGATTTTGAAATTTGATTTAGGGATTTGAAGGACCATTTGAGGTCGGATTTGAGAACTTTTGGTATGTATGAACTCGTGAGGAGATAAGGAACCCGTTGATGTAAAAATTTCTGAGTTTCGAGAAGTGGGCCTGGGGCTCGGGTTTTGGTAATTTCGGGATTTGTGCCCGTTATTGATTGTTTTCGCTTGGGCTTTGTTCCCTTAGCATATTGTGATGTATTCTTTCTGATTTTGTATAGATTCGACGCGCGTGGAGGCCAATTTGAGGGGCAAAGGCGTCACGAGCTAGAGATTTCGCCGGTTCGAGGTGAGTAATGATTGTAAATGATATCCTGAGGGTTTGAAACCCCGGATTTGCACATCGTAGTGCTATATTGAGGTGACTTACACGCCGGAAAGCGAGCGTGGGGTAAAGCACCGTTGGGGATTGTGACTTGGTCCGTCCCGATTGATGAAATTACTGCGTATTTGACTGAAATTTACTTATTATCATCATGATTTGGGCTGATTGCCATATTTGGGCTTCGTGCCAGTTATTTGAACCCTTCGGGGATTTCTATCACTATTTCCTCACTGTTTTGAATTATTACTTGAACTCAGTCCTGTTGATATCTACTGTTTTACAAACTCAGCCACTTTTACTCAGTTTTGAGACTTAAATGACATTTTAAATGATGTTTGGGCTGAGAACTGCTGCTTTACTAATGCCTGAGGGGCTTGTGATGATTTTGGAGTGAGTGAGGTCGAGGACCATATGTGAGGATATGCAGAGTGATATGAGGCCGAGGGCCTATATATATATATATATATATATATATATATATATATATAGAGGTGGCTTGAGTGATGTGAGGCCGAGTGCCGAGAGATGATGCCACGAGGTGGCTTGATATAGCGCTTGGGCCGTAAGGGCCCCCTCCGAAGTCTGCACACCCCCAGTGAGCGCGGGTACCCATTGTTCTGAGAGTGAGCCCGAGGGGCTGATATTGTTCTGAGAGTGAGCCCGAGAGGCTGAGAGTGAGCCCGAGGGGCTGATACTATTCTGAGAGTGAGCTCGAGGGGCTAGTACTGTTCTGAGATATTGCCCGAGGGGCGAACCTTTATATGTACATCTTTCATATTTACTTGTCATTTTACCTATTATACTGTGATAATTGTGCCCGAGGGGCGGATTTTCTGTGCTTATCGGCACTACTATTTTCCAATCATTGCGTAACTGTTGAAAAAGTCATTTTCAAAGAGGTTTAAACTGAGCTAAGGCATTTTCTAAAGATTTCACAGCTTCACTATTTTTCTCAAAGGGTTTTACACTGCTTCTATACAGCATGATGGTTTGCTTTACGTGATTTCTTACTGCTCAGTTGTTATTTACCTTTATTACTCACTGAGTTGGAGTACTTACTTTACTCCCTGCACCTTGTGTGTAGATGCAGGTATTTATACACCCGGTAGCGGGTTTTTGGCTGATTGGAGGCAGGGTTATCGGAGTTTAGCAAGGTAGCAGTCAGCGTTCGCAGCACCGCTTTTCTCCCTTTTAGTTCATCAGTCCTGTTTTGTATATGTCAGACCTTGTAGTTGTATTTCTACTCTAATAGATGCTCATGACTTGTGACACCCCTATGTCGGGCTGTGTTTGGGTTCTACTTCCGCATTGTTTTGATATTATCTGCTGTTTAGCATTACTAAATCATCTTTTAGCATGTTTTATTGTTCTTTAGTAGTTTAACTTCGAATTGGATATGTGTCAGATGGCCTTGTCTTCACGAGAGGCGCCATCACGACCGGGATCGCACATGCGAAAGGAGAAGCGCAGAAGCGGAATAAAGGGTCCTGGTGAAGGACCGCAGATGCAGTTGTGGGGCTGCACCTGCGCAAACCACACAAGCGGTCAAGGGACCGCAGGTGCGGAAAGGCTGGAGGCAGTGTGTTCTTTTAAAATCGGGAAATTGGCCATTTTCTCCCGTTTTCATTTGGTGTGGGCGATTTTGGAGAGCTTCAAGGGGAGATGTTCTTCAAGTATCACAAGGTAAGTTGTTCTCACTCACTACAAGTTAAAATACATGATTTAGATACGGATTAAAGTATGGAAATTTGTAGAAATTTGGGGTTTGAGGAAAAACCTAGAAAATTGGTTTTCTTGGATTTTGACCATGATTTTGGACATGAAATTGAGAGAAAATTATATATTTGAACTCGTGAGGTTATGGGTAAACTCTATCTTCGAAAAATTCGGAATCCAGGCACGTTGACCTGAGGGAGATTTTGTCACTTCAAATGGAGTTGGGAATTTATGTAAATTGAATTGTTTTAAGTATTAGGTTATATTTTCATTGGTTTGCCCATTATTTGGCTAGTTTTGGGAGCGTTGGCATCGATTTGAGTCATCGGAAAAGCATGGAATGCCGGTTATGGAACTTCGGAGCGAGGTGAATCTCTTTTCTAACCTTGTAAGAGGGAATTATCCCCATAGGTGAATTAATTGGTTATGTGCTTCTATTTGTGGGGTTACGTACGCACGAGGTGACGAGAGTCCGTGCGTAGCTACTATTATGCTTTACTTGAAATAATTATAACCTTATTGATGTTAAATTGCTTTAATCGTATCGAAGTGGTAAATGATTTTCTAAAAGAGTTAAACTTCGTTTTCTCCACTTGTAAAAGAGAAATTGACACCTCCTTGAATAATTGTTTCCCTGATGAAGTCTTAATTGACTGTTTGAACATGAGTTTCTATGTGTACCTGCATCGCATGTATGATTCGCGAGCGGGGTAATTGTTTATTTATAATTGACCGCGTCGCATGTATGATTCGCGAGCGGGGTAATTATTTATTTATAATTGACCGCGTCGCATGTATGATTCGCGAGCGGGGTAATAGATGCATCTATTGGTTCGCGCCATTCGACCCTCTGGTAGTGCACAGTTTAAATATTTGTTGGATCGGGCCGTACGACCTCGGCATGATTTTCACATGCTTGTATTGCTTGCCTTGAAATTCATAGATGTTGATATTTATTCTCCCTGGCCTGAGATAAATGTATAAGCGATGAAAATGAATTTGGTATTTCCTATAAATGAAATAATTGTTTACTTGCCTCGTGCTATTGAGTTACAGCCATTTTTATGAAAATCCTCGATTTACTATATTATTGGTATATTATTATTGGACCACTAGTAAGTGTCGAAGTCGACCTCTCGTCTCTACTTCTTCGAGATTAGACGGGATACTTACTGAGTACGCGTTGTTTTTTGTACTCATGCTACACTTTTTGTGCTTTTTTGTTGCACAGGCACAGGTATCTCTAGTGGCCTAGTGGGCGTAGCAGCATGGTTGATACGGAGACTTAGGTGAGCTGCATCTCTCGAGACGACCCGCGGCCAGCAGAGTCTCTTTCAGATTACTGTATTTACTTTCTGTCCAAATTTGTATTCCGGGCAATTATTGTATTTCATTTGTTTCTCCTAGTGATTGCTTATGCACTTGTGACACCGGGTTCTGGGGTGATTATGGGATATTTAATATTGAAAGTTGTAAACACTTTTATTTATTTAGTGAAGAGTACTTTTTACTAGTTAAATTAAAGGAGATTTTTGGTTCCTAGAATATTAAAATGAGAGTTAAATTAATTATTTAACGTTGGCTTGCCTGACCGAGGTGTCCGACGCCATCACGTCCTTTGACGGATTTTGGGTCGTAACAATGTGATTTGCTTGGAGGTGACACACATGCTAGGTCATGGGCTTGTGGCGTGCACCGTAGGAATTGTGACTTGGTCCATTCCGTGGAACTGTAAAGTTGAATAACTTGTTGTTATCCATATGCTCTTCTTGTGTTATAGACATTTAACTGCAAATCATGTTAGAAATCATGTTTAGCTATGTGTTGACACTGTTGTGACCCGCAGATGTCGTGTACTTGTTGAATTATTTGTTAATTGTTGTCTTTTACTCAGTCACTATTTTACTTGCGTATCATATCCCACTCTCTTCTTGTTCCTTGTTGATACATTATATATTCTCTGTTTTGGGCTAACTTATATGATTTCTGAGAGCCTGAGAGACTGGAGAGGTTGATGACCGAGTTAGGGCCTGAGTGCCGAGTTGTGAGCTATATGTGTATGTGTATATATATATATATATATGGATCGGGTTGCACGCGCGCAACGAGCCTTAAGGCTCTATGTATATATAGATCGGGTTGCACGCCGCAACGGGCCTTATGGCTGTATATATATATATATATATATATATATATATATATATATATATATATATATTATAGGATCGGGGTGCACGCCACAACGATATAGCGCTTGGGCTGAAGGAGCCCCTCCGTAGTCTGTACACCCCTAGTGAGAGCAGGTATCTATTGAGTGTGAGTGTTAAGGGCTGAGATTTGAGTGATGAGCTATTTAGAAAGACCGAGTGATTCTTTCCATGAGAGGTTGTATTTGCTTTCATTGTTGTTGCACCTAGCTTCTATATGCCACTGTTTTGAAACTTTTGGGAGATATTATATCCGATTTTACTTGAACTTGGCATGTATAAACTGATTTGACATAAATTATCGGATTCGAAAGCATGTCTACATTATTGTTGAGATTACTGAAAATGAACTATAACTGTGTAGCTCGTCACTATCTTTTAGTTCCTTATTTATTATTGTTACTTACTTAGTTGGTTGTACTCACGCTACAGCCTGCACTTCGTGTGCAGATCCAGGTGTTTTCGGACATTGTGGGCGTTGATATAGTGCAAGGTTAATCTCTGGAGACTACGAGGTAGCTGCCCGGCGTTCGCAGTCCTTGTTTCTCCTTCCTTGTCTTTCTCTTATTTGTATTTGATCTAGACTTTTGTAGACACTTCTTTTCTAGACTAGTGATGTATAGATGCTCATGAGCTCTGTGACACCCCGATTTGAGAGTTATGCTTCCGCATTCGTGTTTTGGGTTTTACCCTTTTTTTTATGAAAACTCTAGTTATTTAAAAAAAATTCTCAATTCATTTTCTGTTAAAAGTTAGAAGTATTTTGAAAATGTCGGCTTACCTAGTACCACTATAGGCACCATCACGACGGGCTAGGATTTGGGTCGTGACACCAAGGTCTTAATTTGGTCGGTTATAATTTTTGACAACATGTAGCTTAAACTCATTACCAAGAGTTGACAGATTCCATCTTGATCAATCACTAATTCTACAAGAATTTAATTATACCCAATATCCTTTCAACTATCGTCCTCGGGCCATAGGTGTCTAGTATCAAAGCACGATAAATAACTTGTCAATTACTATGATGATACTAGGTCAAAGAAAACCCTTACATCACATTCTTCAAGAGAATATCCTATTGACAGTTTATGGTAATTCTAACCATTAGGAATTATCCAATGAATCGGTTCAATGATCATATCTCTATATGCATAATCTATTTATATGATTTAGTTAATGAGATCAACTATTCTTTATCCCATTAAGACGATCACATAAATACTGATCTAACCGGATTACTAATGTCCAAATTAATAATCTTACAATCAAGAACAACATTTAGATTAAATTGTAAGAGACTTTACTCTCATTATCATGATCTCCATCATGATGATAAGTTTCAAAATTTGATCAAAAACCTTATTAAGTTAATCAAGCAATTAATAATAACTATGATAAATGAATATCAAATGCCATATATTTTTATATCAAATAACATTCACAAAAACTATGTTCAAATTATCAAATATGAGATTGGATCTAGGGCATATCTAATATATCCCTAGCAATCTCCCACTTGCACTAGAGCCAACCGCTCGTGTACTTCTTTCCCAATTTTCACTTGTGCTTGTCAAACTCCTTTGCTCCAAAAGCTTTAGTGAAAGGTTCTGCAGCATTTTCCTTTCCATCAACCTTTTGAATCTCGACGTCTCGACATTCAATGATCTCTCTTATTAAGTGATACCTTTGCAGATCGTGTTTGGATTTTTTGTGTGATCTTGGTTCTTTTACTTGAGTAATGGCTCCAGTATTGTCAAACAACAATGAAAATGTACCTTCTATTGAAGGAACCTTACAAAATTCAGTTAAGAACTTTTTCATCCTTACAGCTTCAATAGCAGCCTCACTAGCTGCTATATATTCTGCTTCAATCACTGAATCAGCTACTGTGGCTTGTTTGGAACTTTTCCAACTTATTGAACCACCATTTAAGGTGAGTATACAACCAGAAATAGATTTGCTATCATCTCTATATCAAGAGAAACTTGCATCAGTATAACCTTTAAGTTTCAAATCAGAATCTCCATAAATGAGGAATTGGTCTTTAGTCCTTCTTAAGTACTTAAGAATGGTCTTCACCACCTTCCGATGTTCCTCATCAGGATTTGCCTGATGTCGGCTAGTTACTCCTAGTGCATAAGCCACATCAGGACATGTACATGTCATGGTATACATGATAGCTCCCACTGCACTAGCGTATGGGATCCTACTTATGCGTTCTCTCTCTTCAGGTGTTTTAGGACAATCCTCCCTACTGAGAGTAATTCCAGTGCCTATCGGTAGATAGCCTCTTTTGGAATTATCCATGTTATACCTCTTTAGGATGGTATCAATGTACAAAGACTGGGAAAGTCCAAGCAGCTTCCTTGATCTATCTCTATAGATCTTTATTCCCAATATATAAGCTGATTCTCCTAAGTATTTCATGGAGAACTGTTCAGATAGCCAAATCTTGGTACTTTGCAATGCCGAGATATCATTTCCTATGAGCAATATATCATCGACATATAGTACTAAGAATATGATTGTGCTCCCACTAACCTTTTGTCACGACCCCAGTTCGCCCTCCGTGAACTATTGTGACGGCACCTAGTCTCTACGACTAGGTAAGCCTAACAAATGTGGAAACAAACTAATCTTGCGGAATAAATAATCAAAAGCCGAATAACTGAAAGAAATAGTATTTAAATGCTGCTCGGCATATACACACAACTTTTCAAAATTTGATACACTATCCCAAAACCCGGAAACTCACGGATCCACAAGCTGAGAAAAACACTACATAGATCTAATCTCCGGAATGTCTAACAAGAACATAAAGTACAGAAGGGCAAATTACTAGATGCAGGAATAGAAAGAGACTTGTCGGTCTGCGGACGGTGCAGATATACCTCGAAGTTCCGTAGAATGGCCTCGCCTCAAGAATGGTAAGCCTGAGTAGAGGTACCTGGATCTGCACATGAAAAACATGCGCAAGAAGGGCATGAGTACACCACAGCGGTACTCAGTAAGTGCCAAGCCTAACCTCGGTTGGGTAGTGACGAGGAAGGTCAGGGCCCCACTGAGGTTAAATAAGATATAATGTTTAACGGTGTGAAATAAACAGTGTAAATAAGTAACACAAGATATAAAGGACAGCAATAGCTATCACAGAGGCAAGTAAAACACAGTAAGAGAATACAGCTCAGCTCCAAGATAACAACCGGGGATCTCCCGGGATACCGTCCTGTAGTCCCCAAATATAAATATCACATTGTCACGACCCAAACCGATGGGCCGCGACGAGCACCCGGTACCTTACTCAATCAAGTACCAACGTAATGTATCTTTCTTATTACATTATCATATACACGTGACATACGGGCCTAATAGGCCATCATAATTATTTATAAATAAAGACATAGGCCGACAAGGCCGTACAATCTTTCACGTACACGACATATGTCTACAAGCCTCTAAGAGTACATAAATGTCATAAAGGTCAGGACAGAGTCCCGCTATACCAAACAAATACACGTCTATATCAAACTAACCAAACGAGCTACTCTGAAGCAAATGGAGCGCACCAACATCTTCCGTTGAGCTGATAGCCTACTTGGAGGGCTCTCGACCTGTCTATCGGGACCTGCGGGCATGAAACGCAGCGTCCCCAAGCAAAAGGGACGTCAGTACAAATAAAGTAGCGAGTACGTAAGGCAGGAAAGCATAAACAAGAACAGTAATGTAAAGAGAGATAGAGGAGATACAACCTGTAACATCTGAGTGCCTTTGGGGGCTACTGACATGAAATGCGTAATACATATATATACATAACTTTTAAAAACATACGCCTCTGTGCGCATCATCATCATCATATCGTACCCGGCCTCAAAGAGGACTCGGTAAAACGTACCCGGCCATCATAAGGCTCGGTAGAATCATATCCGGCCACGCGGAGCTCGGTAAACCCAACTGATCAGTGGTTGCACAATAGGTGTCGTACCCGGCCGACAATAGCGCGGCTCGGTAGAGTAAAATAGATACATATATATAATGCATGCTCGACTCATGGAATCACGTTCTAAACCTTTTAGAGTGACATAAGAACATTATGGACATACATACCCTCAATATGAACTTCACTAGGACTTACGGATCATACATACTTTCTTAGAATAACTGTCACAACCCCGGTTAGCCCTCCATGAACCATCGTGACGGCACCTAGTCTCTACGACTAGGTAAGTCTAAATTGCGGAAGATAACCAAACTTGCGAAAAATAAAATGATTTAAGAACAGAAATAAAGCAATAACAGTGTTAAATGTGCCACTCGGCATACACCATATATATATAAGTCTCAAAACCAATATCCCATCCAAGACCCGGAAACCCACGAATCACAAGCTAAGACAGAGAAATACTATATAGCTCTTACTCCGGAACTTTTGTCTAATAAGAACAGAAGGTACAGAAGGGCTAAAATACTAAAAGCGGGAATGGAAAGGGACTTCTCGGTCTGCGGACGCGGAAGATGTACCTCGAAGTCTCTAAGTAGTCGCCTCCCTCAAGGATGATAAGCCTGAGAAGAAGTACCTGGATCTGCACATGAAAAACATGCGTAGAAGAGGCATGAGTACACCACAGCGGTACTCAGTAAGTGCCAAGCCTAACCTCGATCGGGTAGTGACGAGGAAGGTCAGGGCCCTACTGAGGTAAACAATAATAATAGTGACAGGTTAAGATAAACAATATAATTGAGAATCTACAGTAAGAGTCTATACACGATAATAAGAGTACAATAACGGAAACAGAATATAAAGACAAATCACCAGGTAACACCACTCACAACAGGGATAATAATCAGGGATCTCTTGGTATCCCGAGGATCTCTTGCTATCCTCAATATATATATACACTAGGGATCTCTTGGTATCCCGAGGATCTCTTGGTATCCTCAATATATACACACTAGGGATCTCTTGGTATCCCAAGGACCTCTTGATATCCTTAATATATGCCAGGGATCTCTTAGTATCCCGAGGATCTCTCGGCATCCTCAATGTATGATAGGGATCTCTTGGTATCCCGAGGATCTCTTGGTATCCTCAATATATGTCAGGGATCTCTTGGTATCCCGAGGATCTCTTGGTATCCTCAATGTATGATGAGGATCTCTTGGTATCCCGAGGATCTCTTGGTATCCTTAATATACGTGCCAGGGACCTCTTGGTATCCCGCGCCTCAGTCCAGATCATAAATACGTACAGGGGATCTCCCGGGATGCCGTCCCGTAGTCCCAAATTAAAACACATAAAAGCAACACAAGGATACTCAATTAAATGCTAATACATATCAAGTAAACAGTTAATTCTAGTCTAACATGCTTCACGTAATGCAATTAAAGCAGCTTAAGCAAAAGGCAATTAAGTCAACTAAACATGCTTTTCTAAACTAACAACAGGCTAAAGTCGCAAGTAGAATAAACAGGAAGGAAAGGAACTTACTAAAAAAATAAAACCGGGTTTTTCAACAATTAGCTCAAGTACGCGCTTGTCACCTCACGTACAAGGCATTTCAATTATCAAACATCATATCTTATGGGGAAGGTCCCCCACACAAGGTTAGACAAGCCACTTACCTCGAACCGGCTCAAAATCAACTAGAAACCACGTTCTTGCCACGAGAATCCGACTCCGAATGGCCCAAATCTATTCAATTCCATTTCATAATGTAAATGATACTTCAATAAGCTGATTCTATAAGCTAATACGCGAAATTATGTAAAATGACCAAAATGCCCCTCAAACCCACGTCTCGGAATCAGGTGAATTTATATTTTCAGAATCCTCACACCCACACGAGTCTATTCATATAAAAATCCCTCAAATCGGATGAAAAAAACCCAATCAAAACTAAATCTCTAAGTCTAAGAACTTTTCCCCCAATTTCTACCAAAATTCCGAAATTAAAGGATGAATTTAAGTGAAGATTCATGGAAATTAGTCTAAACCGAGTAAGAATCACTTATCCAAGTCGCCAAGGTGAAAATCCCCTCAAAAATCGTGATCTCCCGAGCTCCCAAGTCCAAAATATGAGTTATGGTCTAAACCCTCGATTTTTGGGCTTTAAATTCTCTGCCCAAATGTTGTTCATTGCGATCACAAGAAATCATTTGCGATCGCGAAGAGTAAAAGTGAAAGGCTCCAGAAATGGCCTACGCGATCACGACATGAAGAATGCGATCGCAGAAGAGGAAAAGTGAAGGGTCCTCGAACTGGCCTATGCGAACACAATAGAAGGCTTGCGATCGCAAAAGAGGACAAGGCCAGCTTATGCGTTCGCGGTCGAAGCCACGCAAACGCGAAGAGTAAAAGGACAATGAACCACCTGCTCCCATTTCTACTATGCGAACGCGGAAGAGTAACTGCGAACGCGAAGGAGGAAGAGGCTGACTTCCGCAATCGCGAGTAAAGTAATGCGATCGAGAATAACAACTTAGGCCCCCTCAGAGAATGCACTACGCGATCGCGGAGGGAAGGATGCGATCGCAGAGAAGGAAACCATATACCAGCAGTTCAGCAATTCAACAAGTTCCAAAAATGATCCGTTGAGCATCCGAAACACACCCGAGGCCCTCGGGACCTCAACCAAACCTACGAACATATCCCATCACATCATTCAAACTTGTTCCAACCCTCGGAACGCTCAAAACAATATCAAAACATCTATTTTTTCATCGGATTCAACCTTAAGGATTTCAAAACTCTAAAAACACACTTTCGATCAAAAAGTCTATCAAACCTCGTCCGAATGACCTGAAATTTTGCACACACGTCACATTAAACACTACGAAGCTACTACAACTTCCGGAATTCTATTCCGACCCTCAGATCAAAATCTCACTATCGCCGGAAACTTCAAAAATTCAACCTTTGGCATTTCAAACCTAAATTAGCTACGGACCTCCAAAACACATTCCGATCACGCTCCTAACCCCGAAATCACCTAACGGAGCTAGCGAAACCATCGGATTTCCATTCCGAGGTCGTCTTCATACTGTTCCGACTATGGTCAACTTTCCAACACTTAGGGACTAAGTGTCCCAAAACTCTCCGAAACTTAAAACCGAACATCCCGGCAAATCAAAATAGTAGAAATGAACTTGGGGAAAGCAGTTAATAGGGGACCGGGGTATTAATTCTTAAGATGGCCGGCCGGTCGTCACATCCTCCTACACTTAGACATTCGTTCGTCCTCGAACGAGCATAGAGACATACCTGAAGTGAAGCTGCTCATGGCCCCAAATTGCTGAGCGACGCGCTAGAGCTCAAAACGACCGGTCGGGTCGTTACATTCTCTCCCACTTAAACATATGTTCGTTCTCGAACGTGCTAAGAACTATGTTGGGGTTGTCCGAAATCACTGCTTAACACCTCGAGCACCTACCCGTGCTACCACAACTCAGCTGGGTACCCTAGCTCGATCAATCTAAAGATATCCTTTTTCTCCTAAGCAAATAAGCCTTAGAGCCCAACTCCTACATCCAGAATTCTCTGCCAGGCCTGTTCCAACATATGCTCACCGTATCAATAACTACCCGCAGCACCAAAACATGATTGCATACCTTAGCTGAATTCACACCTTGCGTCACTTTACTCACAGGACCACAATAATATTCTCTAATCAAATTAGTCAAAATTCCATGAATCTGATGCTCCTATTGCACCTCATGACCTACATAGGTCTTGCTCTAACTCTTACAATACCGCAAAGACGGAAGAGGTGTGTGGAAATTCATACCCAACTGCCAAATCAACAAATCATTGGGTCTATACTCCTGGTAAGAACCATCACCTCATTCTGAACCAAATAATGGTCTTAGTTCCTTAATATACTTCATATAATCAAATTGCACTGATCCTAAATCCGATGATCTCGTCTCACCCATTACGAACCGCTCAGGCAATAAGCCACCCCGGACATGATCAAAAGTCTCATATGATGCCACAATGTGTCAATAGGCTATGAACTCGAACGTGACAAAAGAAAAACGAACTCTAGAAAAAACTACTCAACTCACGCACTAATATGAACTTTCCTTAGAAAAAAGGAAGCAAGGCATACAAAAGTAGCATATAAAAAATTGTACTCAACATCACACTGTTGCGGCGTGCAACCCGATAAAAATAACATACCCATGGCGGCGTGCCACCCGATCCACACATAGAATTCACGTAAGGAGGTATACATCGAGCTAAACTGCTCATTATAACAAAATTCCGAATATCGGTCACAAGCACGCTAAGTGCATAATACCATCCCTGGGGAGACATATAGTGTCATAGGCTACAAAACTCAAACACAACTGAGGTGCAATATACGATCTGAAATCTCGAGAGTCATCCTGCTCATATAACATCATCTCTAAGCGGAACCTCAACACATAAGAAATTCATCAAGCCGTCTCACAACTCATATGGCGCAACATATCATTTCATAAAATAGCTAACGACAAAAATAGTACCCTAACTACTTGTCCAAAGGAGCGCATTGCTGAAATGAACACATTTGGCCTGATATAGAGCCCATATTCACATTTAGATCCATCCACAGACCTCAAGCTGATTCTTATCACACTGAACTAGGCTAATAACCTTTCGAAGGTCCATAATAACTCCCTTTTTCTTATAACACACGAGAACTACCATCATAACCGGGGCAAATCCTCCACGGTCCACAACCCAATAAGTCGAGTGCCCTCCAAGCATAAATTCTCAAATTAACGATATCACCACCGTCTTCATACATGGTTTAAATCTTAAATCAACCAAGTGACTACATGCCATACTTATACAATCTTCCTGTGGGGCACGCTCCCACGACCTTCCGTAACAGACAAAAAATATGCGTATCCATACCACCAGCCGCACTAACGCTGGGGAAGCGTTCAAGAATCCATAAGCGGGATGCAAGGCCTTTTTCACAAAACACTGATCTCAGGTGATGCTGAAGACGATACCCACTTACTTTAAACATCGAAACTCCTTTACTGCTCATCCGAGCTCGTGACATCCTTGTTAACACCGAACTGCAACCTTGATCCTCACTTCAAATTCCATACCACACACTGCACCAACATGCCAATATACGATAGAACACAATTTTTATCATAACTCTGTAACCACTAATAGATTAACACATCATCATATAAAACTTTTCACTTAACTCACTTCAGGAGAACTATAGCAACACACAGGTGAATTCTCATAACCGTAGAATATGCAAATATCTAAGTAGTGGTCTAAGCCACCATAACCCTTCCGGGATCCGCCTACACATGACATGCCATAACAGTGGAATACTTCTGAATAACATCAATTACGGCGGTCGACAAGCCTCACACGTGCCGTTACGAATCACTTGCATAACTTGATCACGTTGAAGGAAATGATCACTACCACCAATATGCCAATTCAACTATGGCTAACCAATCTATCTTCTTCCAAATTAATTCTTGATTGCCTTAGAATAATAATGACTCCATGAATCTTCTAGCATATGAATACCCTCTCGACGAAGCACCCGGCAAAATCACTTCCCTTGAAACCCGCCTCTATACAAGGCATAAATCCTGAATCTGAGCTTACTCTCTAGCTGCACAAGTCCATTCACCCCTCGTGGGCATCAATTAAATGTGCGGCAACATCCTTCCAATTCAAAGTTATGTTGTATCCTCCTTCACTTCAAGTAGCTCCTTGCCGTTATATCAGATCTCCTGTTGCATGATAGCCCATACTTCAAATTAGATCTATAGACCCCAATCATCAATCACTAAAATTCCCAAGTCATTCCAAACTCTCCTTAAGGTGCATAGTCATCCTAGCACAAGGCCCATATGCAAATCCACCACTCTCCCACTTTGGTGGAACCCACCCCTCTAATCGACCACTCGACATTTGCTTCTTACCTGGCCTTCTAGAAATTTTAACCACCGCCTGACACTCCCCACATGTCTTTCCTCATCCTTTGCTGCTCAGTTGTTTCATTAATAAAATCTATCTTCGTAGCACTTGAACCCACAATTCGCTACTAACTTTAAACCTTTCCGGAGATCATCTTTCTCGAGCCGTCCATATTAGAAACACCGATTCAATCCTGAAACACGGCACCCCACGATATCCAACAGTCTTTTCTCCAATATTACTTCACAATATCCTACCCCAAGGGCGAATTGCAGAAGACCATAACACTGGCGAACTTAACACATACAATCGAGGACGACGACACTACATCGTAGATAAAAATTCCACCACGCTCGAATCTACCAAGTCTCGTTACTCCATCACCCCAAATCTGGACATTCATAGGCCAATTTCTTTTCCTCCGCCGAAAGTGAAATATCCTATCTCTGAATCGTGCACTGAGTAGATTTCCTTTCAACTCATTCACCGCCCTATCACATAGGCAAGTCTCCTACCATCAAGTCAATATTGTGCGATAACCAATCGCGACCATCACAGAAACCTGTGTATAGCCTCCCAGCTCTTAGAAGCACAACTATCGAGCCGAAACGATAGAAAAATCCTTCCGCGAGGTGACAACAATAGCTCACCCAACTATACCGGGAGAAATATTCCGCACCACATCTGTAGTACCATTACAATTCTTCAATTCTCGATTTATAAAAATGGTTTGTGTCGCGTAAGATTGAGCAGGAAGAAAAACAAGGGCACAAGCCTCAAGGAATCAAGTCGCACGATGAAGAAATCAAGAAGTGGAATTTTCCTAACAGTTACATTGCCTCTCGTAGATAAGTACAGACGTCTCCGTACCGATCAGCGAGACTCTAATAAACCGGCTTGTGATCCATGACTCCTATGAACCTAGAGCTCTGATACCAACTTGTCACGACCCTGGTTCGCCCTCCGTGAACCATCGTGACGGCATCTAGTCTCTACGACTAGGTAAGCCTAAATTGCGGAAGATAACCAAACTTGCGGAAAATAAAACGATTTAAGAACAGAAATAAAGGAATAATGGTGTTAAATGTGCTACTTGGCATTCACCATATATATATAAGTCTCAAAACCAATATTCCATCCAAGACCCGGAAACCCACGAATCATAAGCTGAGACAGAGAAATACTACATAGCTCTAACTCCGGAATTTTTGTCTAATAAGAATAGAAGGTACAGAAGGGCTAAAATACTAAAAGCAGGAATGGAAAGGGACTCCTCGGTCTGCGGATGCGCAGATGTACCTCGAAGTCTCTAAGTAGTCGACTCCCTCAAGGATGATAAGCCTGAGAAGAAGTACCTGGATCTGCACATGAAAAACAAGCGCAGAAGAGGCACGAGTACACCACAGCGGTACTCAGTAAGTGCCAAGCCTAACCTCGGTCGGGTAGTGACGAGAAAGGTCAGGGCCCTACCAAGGTAAATAATAATAATAGTGACAGGTTAAGATAAACAATACAATTGAGAATCTACAGTAAGAGTGTGTACATGATAATAAGAGTACAATAACGGAAACAGAATATAAAGACAAATCACCAGGTAACACCACTCACAACAGGGATAATAATCAGGGATCTCTTGGTATCCCGAGGATCTCTTGATATCCTCAATATATACACACTAGGGATCTCTTGGTATCCCGAGGATCTCTTGGTATCCTCAATATATGCCAGGGATCTCTTAGTATCCCGAGGATCTCTTGGTATCCTCAATGTATGATAGGGATCTCTTGGTATCCCTAGGATCTCTTGGTATCCTCAATATATGCCAGGGATCTCTTGGTATCCCGAGGATCTCTTGGTATCCTCAATGTATGATGGGGATCTCTTGGTATCCCGAGGATCTCTTGGTATCCTCAATATATGCCAGGGATCTCTTGGTATCCCGCACCTCAGTCCAGATCATAAATACGTACAAGGGATCTCCCGGGATGCCGTCCCGCAGTCCCAAATTAAAACACACAGAAGCAACACAAGGATACTCAATTAAATGCTAAATACATATCAAGTAAACAGTTAATTCTAGTCTAACATGCTTCGTAATGCAATTAAAGCAGTTTAAACAAAAGGCAATTAAGTCAACTAAACATGCTTTTCTAAACTAACAACAGGCTAAAGTCGCAAGTAGAATAAACAGGAAGGAAAGGAACTCAGCTTAAATACTAAAAATAAAACCGGGTTTTTCAACAATTAGCTCAAGTACGCACTCGTCACCTCACGTACAAGGCATTTCAATTATCAAACATCATATCCTAAGGGGTAGGTCCCCCACACAAAGTTAGACAAGCCACTTACCTCGAACTGGCTCAAATCAACTAGAAACCACGCTCTTGCCACGAGTATCCGACTCCAAATGGCCCAAATCTATTCAATTCCATTTCATAATGTAAATAATACTTCAAGAAGCTGAATCTACGATTAAGTTCTAAGCTAATATGCGAAATTATGTAAAATGACCAAAATGCCCCTAGGGCCCACGTGCCCGGAATCCGAAATTTTTCGAAGATAAGGTTTACCCATAGCCTCACGAACTCAAATATATGTTTTTCTATAAATTTCATACCTAAAATCGTGGTCAAAATCCAAGAATACTAGTTTTCTAGGTTTTCCCTCAAACCCCAAGTTTTCTACAATTTTCCATGTCTAAATCCATATATAAACTTTGTATATACTCAAAACTAGTAGAGATCACTTACCTCATGCTTGGTGATGAAAATGGCACTCCAAGGTTGCTCCAAAATCGGCTCCCATGGAAGAAATGAAGTGAAAATGAGCCAAACTTCGATTTTTAAAAGAACCCCACTGCCTCCAGCAGTTTCTGCATCGGCGGAAAAATGACCGCATGTGTTGTCCCGCATCTCCGGACAAATGACCGCATCTGCGGTCCCGCATCTGCGGTTATGACAGCAACCAACACTTTTTCCCGACACGGAAATGAGCATTACTCCCTTATACGATGTCCAAATTCGACGATTCTTTTTGATATGGCTCTATAATTACGATACGGATCTAATGGTTCAATAAAAACTTAATTTGGAGCTCATTTGCTTAATATGGTACCCCTTTATGTCCAAAGAAACCGCGTTGAAACATCAAATAAGAGCGCAATACAACCCGAAACACACTCGAGGCCCCCGGGACCTCAACCAAACCTACGAACATATCCCATAACATCATTAAAACTTGTTTCAATCCTCGGAACGATCAAAGCAACATCAAAACTTCTATTTTTCATCGGATTCAACCTTAAGGATTTCAAAAACTCTAAAAACACACTTTCGATCAAAAAGTCTATCAAACCTCGTCTGAATGACCTGAAATTTTGCACACACGTCACATTAAACACTACGAAGCTACTCCAACTTCCAGAATTCACCTAAAGGAGCTAACAGAACCATCGGATTTCCATTTCGAGGTCGTCTTCATACTATTCCGACTATGGTCAACTTTCCAACACTTAAGCTCTCATTTAGGGACTAAGTGTCCCAAAACTCTCCGAAACTTAAAACCGAACATCCCGGCAAATTAAAATAGCAGAAATGAACTTGGGGAAAGCAGTTAATAGGGGAACATGGCGTTAATTCTTAAGAAGACTGGCCGGGTCGTCACATCCTCCTACACTTAAACATTCGTTCGTCCTCGAACGAGCATAGAGACATACCTGAAGTGAAGCTGCTCATGGCCCCAAACTGCTGAGCGTCGCGCTAGAGCTCAAAACGACCGGTCGGGTCGTTACAGGTAGACTCCTCAGAGTAATGGAACAATTCCTTGTTGGCGCAGAGGTGCCTTGAAGCGCCTATGTCCAGTATCCAATCAGTCTTGTTAGCCACCATATTTGCCTCAACGACCACAGAAGCAATTACATCAACACTTTCAGTAAGGTTAGCTTGGACTGGAGCTTTCCCTCCATGCATCGAGCTTTGTCCTTGTATTTGGTTGCACTGGAAAGCCTTGTGACCAAGTTTTCCACAAACATAGCAAGGTCCTTTCGACTTTTGTATTTGGCCCTCCGGTTTATTGAAGTAGTGTTGCTTCTTCAGATATCCTTTCTTTTGGCCTTTCTTCTGTTTGCCTTTAAACCTATCTTTCACAAAAATACTAGCAGATTCCACAAGGTTAGCTTTTGAAGAATTAAGCAGAGAGAATTTATCTTATTCTTAAGACGTTCTGCCTATTCATCTTTGAGACGGTTTGCTTCTTCAGTCCTCATGTGACTGATTAGTTCTTGGAGAGTTAAGTTCTTCTTCTTGTACTTGAGTTGGTTCTTATAATTACTCCAGGAAGGAGGGAACTTTTCAAGCAGAAAATTAGCTTGAAGAATCTCACACATCTCCATGCCTTCGTTCAGAACATCAGCAGTCGAGTTCTCATACTCGTGAACCTGCTCCATAATTGGCTTATCATCAACCATTTGAAACTTGATCCACCTTCAAACCATATACTTATTTCCCCCATCATCTGCACCATATTTATTCTCCAAACTATCCCATATGACTTTAGCAGATTTATAATTTATAAATAAATCAAACAGAGGGTTAGTCATATGATTAAGCAGATGCCCTAGTTTTATTATCTTTTTTGAATTTCTTTTTAGCGGCATCATCAACAACAATAGCAGAAGTAGTATTAGAACCATTAAAAATAGCAGTAGTATTAGAAACAACATTAGCAGAAGGTTGTTGAACAAAACATAAGCAACTTCTAATTGTTCGAAGAAAATCAAAAGTTTCTGGGACCAACACTTATAATTGTTTCTATCCAAAGGCTCAAACTTTGATAAATCGGGAAGAGTTTTAGTCAAAATGGAAGCCATTGATCAATATTATACGTTAAATCACTTTCAAATTATTAGAAAACTAGTTGATAATATTGACCAAGAATAAATAAGAGAATAGAAATAACCTATCTAATAAATACTGTGTCGAGGCAGACCACTGCCTTGAAAGCGATTTCGGTCCGACTGGGTGCAAATCGTTAAGACCTGCCGCTTCCCAAGGTTCTACAGTACTCCCAAACACGTGCACTCGTGGATAGAAGTTTTGGAGTTTGCAAGAAAATTTCCTAAGAAAATAGGAAGAAGAATAGTCTTTTGAGAGGATGAGAGAATAAATATTTTGGTGGTTGTTTAGCTCACAAATAATGATGCTTATAGAGGCAAATCATCTACGTTTTCTTCCATCAGAAAAACATAAGAAACCAACGGGAGTTAATGTTATGTAAAATCATTCTTGGTTTAATGACAAAATTTTCATGAAGAAAATAACTTCAAACCTTCTGAAAATTTTGGATCTTTTCATAAACGAAGTCACAAATATTAAGAAAACATCATATGAATGAATGTGAACCATTTATGAAGTAGTTACTTCATTCTCCCACTCTGCATATACATACCATCTAGATATGTTACAAAATTTAACAGTAGAGAGGTTTAAGAATTAACCACAAATTAATTGTGGATTAAAAGTTCTTTATTCTTGCATTATCAAATTAAAGTATAATGCCTTAAAGAGGAATTATACAGACATAAACAACCAATTGCATCCATTGTTTATGAATGAATAGAAAGGTTACATAAAGGAAGAAGGGATCCCCCATTTAACACTTATTTACATACTTCGGACATTTTAAAAAGAATGAACTTATTACAATTTTGGCGGTCAAACAAGGATTTCTTTTACCATGTTTTTTGTAAATAGATTTTAAATATTTAGAATTGTTAGCTATTATAACTTATAGTACTTTTATATACCTAGTTTCTAAATATGTAATTTTTATTTTAAAAAAAGAAAGAATTTATGTCTCAATTCACACCAAATATTAGTCAATTTGACTCTCATACTTCGAAAAGGTTCAAACAAATTGAAACAACATGACTATGGAACATTGGCTTCCCCTACATTGTATATATAATTAAGAATAGAAGTCATCACCGAAACCCAGTCCTGTTAATAATTTGTTCAAACCACATTAATGTTTTATATTCTACCTGCTGCATCCGCACTTGAACTCTGGGAAGACAAAACCCCTTTTTTCCTGAAAAGAGTATCTATCAAATTTTTTGAAGCCTTAGATGTTGGCCGAAATGAATTGGAAATCATGAATTATTTTCCTAAATATGTTCATTTTTATACATTGAAGAATGTGTAGAGATATTTTACCTAAAGATAAATTTGAGGTAAGGATGAAATCCATTTGACGATTGAGATTAGGATGAAATCTATCCGACGGTTGAGATCAAGATAAGATCTATCCTATTATTATCTGGTCAATAATTGTTATCCTATTATTATCCGGTCAATAATTGAGTCTACTTTATCTCTACACATTGGAAAATGTGTAGAGATATTTGAATGATCCAGCCGGTCGTTTTGACCATTTTTATTTCGTTCAACTATTTGAAGTTTTGAGTAGCATCATATGATGTATTATGACTTGTGTGAATCTTCGATTTTGGTTTTAAGGTTATTCGGAATTGATTTGGAAGAATGAATCTCAACTAGGAAGCTTTAAGTTGGAAGAGTTGACTAGGTTTGAATTTTTAGTACTTGACCTCAGATCAGAGTTTTGATGGTTCCGTTAGGTCCGGACGGTGATTTTGAACTTGGGAATTTGCCCGTATTTTCATTTGGATATTTCTAGAAGGTATCGACACTACTTGGCGAAAGTTGAAAATTTGAAGGTTTGGAATGTTCATAAGTTTGGCCAGGAGATGACTTTGATGATATCGGGTTCGAATTGTTCGAATTGTGGTTCGAGAGATTGGAATAGCTTCTTTATGTCATTTGGGACTAGTGTGCAAAATTTGAGTGTAACGACCCGGTAGTTCGTTTTGAAAGTTAGAGCTCCGTTCCCCTATTTCCTGCTTCTTTTGTGTTCTTCAGCTATATTTTGACTTACCGGATTAGTTGGTTCGGGTCCGGAGTGATATTGGAGTGAGTTGAGACACTTAGTCTCTTGTGAGAAGGATTAAGTTGGGAAAGTTGACCGAATATTGACTTAAGTGTAAACGAACTCAGATTTGAATTTTTATGGTTTCGTTACCTCCATTAGATGATTTTGCACTTAGGAGCGCGTCCGGAATGTGATTTGGAGGTCCGTAGTTGAATTAGGCTTGAATTGGCGAAAGTTGGAATTTTAGCAATTTTGGTCGCCAGTGGAACAATTTGATATCGGGGTCAGAATGGATTTCCGGATGTTGGAGTAGGTTTGTGGGGTCATTTGTGACGTGTGTGCAAAATTTGAGGTCA
This sequence comes from Nicotiana attenuata, assembly GCF_001879085.1. Classification (NCBI taxonomy): domain Eukaryota; kingdom Viridiplantae; phylum Streptophyta; class Magnoliopsida; order Solanales; family Solanaceae; genus Nicotiana; species Nicotiana attenuata. The sequence continues at coordinate 41,998 of NW_017670983.1, read as the reverse complement.
TTCAGACGTAGTTTGATAGATTTGGCGTCGTTTGCGGAATTTGGAAGTTTAGAAGTTCTTAGGCTTGAATCCGAGGGTAATTTGGTATTTTGATATTGTTTTGAGTGATCCAAAGGTTTGACTAAGTTTGTATGAGGTTATGGGACATGTCGGTATATTTGGTTGAGGTCCTGGGTGCCTCGGGGTGATTCCGGGTGGTTAACGGAAGGTTTGGAACTTGGAAAATGCAGCTGAAGCTGCTGGTTCTGGTGTCTTCCGCACCTGCGGAGTGGGAGCCACAGGTGCTAGCCCACAGGAGCAAATGAGGAGCCGAAGATGCGGCCATGGAGGACCTGGGCAGGAACCACAGGTGCGAAGGAATTCCCACACCTGCGGGAGTCGCATATGCGGTCAGTCATGTGCAAGTGCGAGAGGGAATCCGCAGGTGCGAGGTAGTTTCTGCACCTGTGATGATTGCAGATACGGTCTAGAGGCGCAGAAGAGGTCCCAGGGGTTTTGAGTGATTTCCGCAGAAGCGGAGCTTGGTACGCAGATGCATTTCCGCATATGCGGAGAAGGGACCGCAGGTGCGGCTTCACTGGACAGAATGTATAAATAGAGGACTTCGTGATTTTTCCTCATTTCCACTATTTTCAACTCGAACTTTGGAGCTTTTGAGGTGATTTTTGAAGGGGATTCCAGGATTTTCACTGAGGTAAGTCCCTTGAGCCTGAGTACCCTTAGCTATGGCGTTTTCCCTTTAATTTCTCATCTAATTAGTGGGGTTTTGAAGTTAAAATTGGGGGTTAGGGCTTGGGAATTTGGAGAGTGTAATTTAGGTATTTGAGGGACCTAAGGATGTCGGATTTTAAATTTCATATGTTTAGACTCGTGAGTGAATGGGCTTTTGGGTTTGTGACTTTTGTTGGATTCTGAGACGTGGGCCCGGGGGCCGGGTTTGAGCCAATTCTGGGGTTTGAGTCTAATTTAGTATTTTTTCTTATGGAATCGATTTCTTTAGCATATATAAATGGTATTTTACTTCTTGTGGTTATATTCGGGACGTTTGGAGGCCGATTCGACAGGTAAAGGTATCGTGGAGTAGGATTTGCTCGGATTGAGGTAAGTAACGGTTATAAATCTGGTCCTGAGGGAATGAAACCCCATGTTTTGTGTTGTATGACTATTTTGGAGGTGACGCACATGCTAGGTGATGGGCATGTGGGCGTGCACTAAAAGGATTGTGACTTGGTCCGTCCCGTGAGACTGTGGAATTGAATAACCTACTGTTTACTACGTGTTCCCTATATTTTTATGGAATAATTGACTACACTTCATGTTAGAAATCATGTTTAGTCCTTGTGACATCACTATTGAGACCGTGAGGTCGTGTACTTGCTGAATTTAACTGCTATTTGCTGTTTTGTTCTCAGTCACGATATTACTTGCGTATTTTACCTCTATGCCCTCCTACTTATCATTGATACATGTCATTATCTCTATTTGGGCTGAATTCTATGTTTTCTGAGAGTCTGAGAGACTGAGATAGGGCTTGAGTGCCAAGCTGTGAGCTATATAAGAGTATATATATTGGATCAGGTTGCACATCGCAACGAGCCTCAGGGCTATATATGTATATATTGGATCGAGTTGCACGCTGCAACGAGCCTTCGACTGACTATCTTTATTGGATCGGGTTGCATGCCGCAATGAGCCTTATAGCTGCTTATATATAGGATCGGGCTGCACGCCTGATACGCTCAAATTACACTTAATTAAATAGTGTAAGGTGGTCGGTGTCAAATATAATAACCCAACAAGGTTGGGGTCGAATCTCACAGGGAATAGGCGTGAAAAGGTTACTCGAGTAGTGTGTTACTTGACTTAAGTTGTAATTCTATTTGGTTAATTGTAACAAGAGTATGGTATGATTTTGATTTGAAGAAATAACTAATTGTAATATTGAGAATGTAAGTAGTTCGATTAACGAAACCAAGGTTGTGTCCCCTTCAATGAAATATAATTCTATCAATGTTAATATGATATATTTCTAACGGAAGGTTCTTTAGATATGCAAATGATTTCTAAATGACTACCCAATATTTTCCAATAGTTGGGTAGTATTTCTTCTTTATGATTTTTCCAAATATAAATGAGTTGCAATTAAGAAAAATTAATATATGCCAAATAAAACCCACTTATTCCTAAGCGATTCTATTAAACAAGGTTTAAAGCCTTGAGTCATTGATATTTACTTCTTCCGAATTCTAACTCACTTTTCCAAGTAAAGAAAGAATTTAATGGCACTTGTTAATGTTTGCAACCACCAACAATAAATGAAGAATGAGAAGTAAATATATATCAAGCAACCATTATACATATATTCAATGTTAAACACCCATTAACATAACACCCATTTAGGGTCCATAACCTTAGTATTTAAAGTTAGCTACACATGCTAAAATACAAAAAGATGAGAATATTAAATGCTACAAAGCTTACAAAGTGCAAGATTCTTCACTCAAAAGCTTCCAAAAGAGAGGAGTATTAAAGACTTGGAATGTAGCTCAAAAGTAAGACCAGATGCCCCCACAAAACCCCAATAAATCTATTTATAGTGGGTCAAAACTCGGGACAAAAATACCCTTTCCGGTCAGTTATGCAACCCCATATCTGTCGCATAACAGACATGCGGTCCGCATTCTCGCGATGGCCATCGCATCTTCAAACCCTAGTTTCCAGGCCTTCATCGCATTCACGTTCTGAGGTCCGCATTGTAGATATGCGATCGCATTTCGCATCGCATTTTCCACCTTCAGCAACTTTCATAACGAGTTTGCGGTCCATTATGCGGCCCGCAAAATTGTTATGGGATCGCAGACTGGACAGCATTTCTTGCACTGGACTTTGGCCAACAAACTGTTGGGGTTTGCGATTCCCTTGAGCATTATGCGGCCTGCATGTTGGATTTGCGGTCCGCATTTCCACATTTGCGATGCATTTTTGCTCTTTTCTTGTCTTTTTGTGGCTTTTTGATTTCATTTCCATGCTCTTAGGTCCTTAAACCTCATACACTGCAGAAACACTAAAATTACATAAGTATAAAAGATAATTGCATCTAAAACAAGCTAAAATCTAAGCAATTTGTATTAAATGTGCCGAAATTCTCCGGCACATCAACACCCCCAACTTAAGCTCTTGCTTGTCCTCAAGCAACTAAAACGACACTATCCTATTCTAGACTCCATCTAAAAGATATGAAACAATAGTGACCGTGGACGGTGTTAGTTGTCAGTAATACAAGCATGCATTTTCGATTGTTTACCCTTCCTGAACCATCAATATTTACAAAGAAACTAATCAACTTGTGAAACTTTGAGCCTCGACCAATTTGACAAAATGTTACCCTCAGCTGAGTGCACTTGCATTTGACTCAAAAACTCAACTTCTGTCCAACCTTACAATTCATGTGCCCTCACTAGAAAGAAAGTCCCAAACTCATAATATTTATAATGACAACAAAAAGGGACGAATTCACAAATACATTCACTCTCAGAAAGAGTTTCAAGTGTTACAACGTACCATACCATAGGCTTGCCCTTATTTTAATTCATCGCTTTATTCTAAGAACGTTCGGTTGGAGATCCCATAAGGACTTTTTAAGCTTGTGCTGTAGGTTTAGGGAAGGGCCGGATAAGCATTTGGGTACAAGTGACTACACCCTCCTTGAACACTACTCACATTTTTCTTTTTTGTTGCTCTTTGCTTCTTTTCAAACCACATAGCCCTCATTAGCTTCTACTTTTCCAACATTGAGCCACCTTAACTACCTCTTTAATTATCATCAAGACTCCATATGTATATATACTTACAACTCTTTTTTCTTTTCTTTTTGTTCTTTTCTCTTGCAAAATTTGTTTTATTTTTTTTATTTTGCTTTTGGAGCTTGAGTAGTTTCACACCTTGAGGTATACTTTCCTACACTCACTGCACAACCTTGCCAATTCCCGGCTTGACACCACACCCCCAACTTAGGCTTTTAGCCTCATTCTTACTGTTCAAGAAGGGACGGGTTCAAAAGAGGGAATTATTTTAAAAAAATGGGAAAGGTTTGTAATGAGGTAGCCAAAGAAAAGGTTAAAGGCTCAAGTGGGGTGACTAGTGATACTATATGTGCAATGGGTGGCTTGAAAGGCTAACTGGTTTTCCAAAATCACAAAGACGGCCTAAAGTCATTTCTCCAACCAAATGTAATTATTATAAGCATCGAAGGACCAACCGGGCAAGTTCTAGATGGCAGAAGTAAACACAAGAATTATTTACATAAAAACTCACACACATGGCACACGAACCGTTTGGCACAACATAGTTTTTAGCCCTCGAGTCAACACTTGGCAACTCAAAGCTTTCATCATATTTACAATTATAACTCTAGGTAGACATAGAGTCAAAGAGCGAGCCTCAAGTTCACACAGTTGATCTCTTTTTTTTTTTTTAATATTAATGGAAGGGTATAGGCTATATACAGGAACACATGCTTGAAACTAGACAATTACACAAAACCGGTCAAAATGTTTCATTCTACCGCCTTGGTTCTACTATTACACCCTTGGAAAAGAACCCGGCAAAGAAAAACCAAGGGGAATTCATTGCTAATTACTAAAGATGAACATACAAGGGTGTAATGTACTAAAACCACAAAACAAAAATATATACAGAATCACAAAACACAAATATATACAGAAGTTTGCTTATATAGCACAAAAACATAAACATGTACAATAGTTGGATTCACAAAAATTGATACAAGGCTATCCCACCCCCAACTAAAAAGCATGCATTGTCCCCAATGCATAAGAATGTAAAACGGAGTTTAGGGGCTCCCTGAGGCGCACTAAGCGCTACGGGAGTCGGAAGCCAGCTGAATGATGGTGGGGTCACCCTCTGATGCTGAAGCTGGGACCTATGGGATCTCGGTCTGAGGAGTGACCTCCACTGATGGAGGAGGGATCTCTGGCTGACCCAATACTGGAGCTGGGGCCTATGAGCTGCTAGCCTCGCTTGCTGATGGCTGAGTGGTCGATGGATCTGCTGGGGCGACCATTTCTGCTAGCGAATGTGCTATCGCCACCTGAATTGCTGCTTGTTGTTCATCCTCAACTGTAGAGGCAGCAATCTGCTTACCCTTCTTCTGAGGGCCATCATCCTCCTCGGACCATGAATCCTCCTAAGTCTCTCCCTCGTCTGCCTCCCCACCTTCGGACTCTGTAGAGTGTCTGGAATCCTCCTCAGAAGGAATGTCAATACGTGTAGGGGGAGCTGGAGGCTGGGAAGCCCCGACAGTCTGAGGTGCAGTGTCTGTCATCAGAGTAGAGAAGTCAAAATCTAATCCAGCCACTGTGGTGTTTGCTCCCTGCTCACCTTCCTTGGGCAGGAGGGATGATAGATCGAACTCCAGAGTTTGCATTTTGTGGAGCTCAGTCTTCATTGCAGCAACATCAGTACGGAGCTTGGGCAAGTCACCAATCTCACCCCGCTCTATCTTCTCAACCCGCACCTCAAGCTGTGTCAGGCGATCCCCATAAGATGTCTGTTGCTGCTGGAGAGCTGTCACTGAGGACTGGATAGGAGTTAGGGCTTGCTTGATGAGGGTGGGGAGATTCTTCAGAAGCTGGTCTACCTTAGCATTGGCATGTTGAGCTAAGAGACCTAGCCTCGAGACAGCTGGCAGTGTAGCACAAGGCCGAGCAATGGTGGACTGAGAGGTGGGCTGTGAAGTGGAAGTGGATACAACTGGAGCTTCAGGAGACACAGGAGTCTGGGAATCTGAGGGCTCTACATCAGCTGGAACCTGAGTCTGATCCTCTGGGGGAGCAACATCATCATTAATGCGCGTGATGTCAATATCCTTCAACGCCTTCCCTGTCTTGTCAGTGTGTGGCATGGTAGGGACTTTCAAAGCCTTACAGAGGGCTGTGATCAAGCAGGGGAATGGAAGTGAAGTGGCTATCTGCTTTGCCTGGATCCCTATCTCTCGGAAGATAAAATCACCTACATCAATCTTGATTCCCGCCATAACGCATGCAATGGGAAGAGCTTTCTCAATGCTTATGTCAGTCTCATTTCTGGACGGTATCAGTCGAGAGGTGACAAAGCTAAGCCAAAATCTGCCCTCTCATGTGAGATCCTCTTAGAATATTTTGTGCACAGGGTTGATCCAAGCAGGGGTCCCCTTGGCTATTACAGAAGCTATCCAACTACGCTCATTATCTGGATTTGCCCATTTGGCGGCATACTCAGCTATGCCTGGGCTCCAATCAGGGAAGTAAAACTCATTGATGGCCTCACTGCTGCAGAACATGCTCTTCCCCCGAACCAATACAGTGTCACAGAAAACCTTATTGCGCTTGTGGTGAGCAGTCCTGAAGGCTCCATACGAGGCATAAAACTCGCGGACAAGTGTTTCATTATAGTCATCAGGCAGCTCAGTGAAGCACTCCCATTTTCTTGCTTTGATGTTCTCCCAGATGTGGGGGTACTGCTCTTGTAGCCCATTCAGACTCAGTTGCTTTTTGATCAGGATTTTGCGTTTTGTTTGCCCTTCTCTATATAGTTCCTTGGACCCTTCGACCCCAAACCTGAGCTGGAAGTCATCTCCTCGTTTCCTTCTTGCCTCAGCTTGTAGGTCAACTGAGGGCAAGGTCTCCTCCTCATCAGACCGGGAGGGAAGTGTAATAGTAGTGTCCGGTCGTGAACGTTTTGCTTGTTGTGCTTGACAACTGGTGGAGGCCCTTTTCTGGGCAGAGGATGTATGTTTCTTGGGAGCCATATCTGCACAGAAATGAAATGTGAGCAACATGGTATGCTATAATAGAAAAAATACCAAAAATTTCAAGTATACGATAGGTGATGCGGTCGCATAACCACTATGCGGACCGCAAATCTGTCGCAAACTCTCAGCCTGCAAAAATGATCTAAGTATGCGATGGATTATGCGATCGCATTTCCATTATGCGGTTCGCATAACCATTGCATACTCAAATGCTCAGAAAACATAATCACAAAATGCGATCGCAAAGTCCACCGCGAAGTTGGATATGCGATCGCAAAATGACCGTAAACAGTATGTTACAAAACGAGTGAAACTGTCTCAGTATGCGGTGACTTTGCGGTCCGCATATCAATTATGCGATCGCAAAGTCGCTGCATTTTGTCATCTTCTTCAGCCATTTAGGGTTCGTTTTTGCGGCAACAATGCGGATCGCAAATCGATTATGCGGTCCGCTGAAGTCATCGTTCTTAACTTTTTTGACTTCAACCCTCAACAATGGCGGACCTAGTTTCACTATCCATCACCCCAAACATACTACCTAACCAAGAACCCCCTCACATTGCGAACAAATACCCAACTACAAAACACAAAAAATAAAAGAAAAAGAAAACAGGAAACAAAAACAAGAGAAACAAAAACAAAATTGAAACTAAAGATTGCAAGGATGAAATCGGGACAAGAAAAACATACCAGTGACGGATTAATGAGCACACTTGGGAGATGATTTCACAGGTGTTGCCTTACGTTTTTGATTCACTAGCCGTTTTGCCTTCTCCTTTCTTTTTTTTCGTTTTGTTTTGTTTCTTTCTGATAATAAAAAAAATTTCCTTTTTGTTTTGAAATTGTTTGAATGTTGAAGAGATGCGAGGGACTTACCTGGGAGATTTGCGATGGGTAAGTCACCGCATAACACATTATGCAACCGCATAAGTGTTATGCGGTGGATTCAATTTGAATTGCTTGAGGGCCAAAATGCGGTGCACTATGCGATCGCATAATGGAAATGCGGTCCACAAAGTGCACCTCCTTGCCGCATTCTTACCACCAATTTTCGCCAAACACACTGTCTGGGTTTGCGACCACAATGCGGTCCGCATAGTTAAAATGCGACCGCATATGTGTAGCAAACTTCCCAAGGTGATTTTTCTTCCCTTTCACATGCAATCTTACATGTGTTATGATCTTTTGAGTCCCCTGCACTCTAACACACACTTTAAATTATTCAATTAAATCTATCTAACAAAAATTAAAAATTTAAAGGATAAAAAGGGTTACCACACATGGGTTGCCTCCCATGAAGCGCTTGATTTAACGTCCCGGTTCGACGAAGTTGGCGTTCCTTTGGATTCACTCATTGGTCGGGCACGGACCATCTTTCAGAGCCAACTGCTCCACCAAGTGTTTTTCTCCATCTGTGCCCAAGTAGTGCTTGACTCGCTGGCCATTCACTTTGAAGGTTCGGAGCCCATCCTCCGATTCTAGTTCCACAGCTCCAAAAGGAGAGACATTGACCAACTTGAACGGACTGGACCATTTCGATTTGAGCTTGCCCGGAAACAATTTGAGCCTTGAGTTGAAGAGCAAAACCAGTTCACCTGACTTGAACTCCCTTTTCAAGATCTTTTTGTCGTGGACGAACTTCATCCTTTCTTTGTACACAACTGCACTTTCATATGCATGGAACCGGAATTCCTCCATTTCATTGAGTTGTGTTAACCTCAAATTCGTAGCTTCAACCCAGTCCAAGTTCAACCTTTTTAAAGCCCACATGGCTTTGTGCTCCAGTTCTACGGGTAGATGACAAGCCTTGCCAAAGACTAACCGATAAGGAGAAGTGCCAATAGGAGTTTTGTACGCCGTGCGGTATGCCCACAATGCGTCATCTAGCTTCCTTGACCAATCGGTCCTGTTTGCATTAACAGTCTTTTCTAGAATGTTCTTTATCTCCCGGTTGGAAACTTCAACTTGGCCACTTGATTGGGGATGATAAGGTGTGGCCACCTTATGCTTGATGCCATATTTCTCTAGTAGCCCCGTGAAAGCCTTGTTA
>NW_017670983.1:0-33112 GCF_001879085.1 Nicotiana attenuata | reverse complement strand
TAGAAATGAGACCCACCATCACTAAAAATGGCTCTAGGAGTGCCAAACCGCGTGAATATGTTTTTCTTTAAGAATGTTGTCACACTCCTTGCCTCGTTGTTTGATAAGGCAATTGCTTCAACCCATTTGGACACATAGTCCACAACCACCAAGATATATTTCATCCCACAGAGCTCACAAAGGGACCCATAAAATTAATTCCCCATACATCGAAGATCTCTATCTCCATCACAAAGTGCATTGGCATTCATGCCTCTTGGAGATTGATCCTTGCCTTTGACATTGGTCACAAGCCTTGACCATTTTATTGGCATCATGATAAATCGATGGCCAATAATAACCACATTCAAGCACCTTACCCGCCGTTCGATTTCCCCCATGGTGACCTCCAACCGGTGAGTCATGGCATGCCTTTAGAATTGGCATAATTTCCTCTTCCGGAACACACCTTCGGATGAATGTTATCAGTACAAACACGGAACAAGAATGGTTCTTCCCAATAGTATTGCCAACAATCTCTCAAAAACTTCTTCTTTTGATAGGATTCCAATCCATTCGGAATGAGGTCACTAACTAAGTAGTTAGCAATATCGGCATACCAAGGAGCAAAAGTGCTAGATAATGCCAATATGTGTTCGTCCGGGAAAGCATCGTTGATATCAAGATCTTTCTTTGGTCTCCCTGCCTCTTCAAGCCTTGATAAATGATCCTCTACTTGATTTTCCGTTCCCTTGCGATCCTTGACCTCGAAGTCAAATTCTTGCAACAACAAGACCCACCGAATCAACCTAGGCTTTGCATCCTTCTTTGCTATGAGATAATGAAGAGCAGCATGGTCTGTCTACACTATCACCTTGGATCCTAACAAATAAGCCCGGAATTTCTCAAAGGCATAGACAATGGCAAGAAGCTCTTGCTCAATCACCGTGTAATTCACTTGCGCTCCATTGAGTGTCTTGCTTGCATAATAGATCGGGTGAAGAACCTTGTTGTGACGTTGGCCAAGCACTGCTCCAATAGCTACACCACTGGCGTCACACATGAGTTCGAAAGGAAGAGACCAATAGGGTGTGACATTAATATGTGCCGTGGTGAGCTTTTGCTTCAATTCCTCAAAGGCTTTGAGGCATTTCTCGTCAAACACAAATTTTGCATCTTTCTCAAGGATTTTTCTCATAGGATTCGCAATCTTAGAAAAATCCTTGATGAAACGCCTATAAAATCCGGCATGCCCCAAGAAACTTCGGACACCTTTAACTGAGGTAGGTGGAGGAAGCTTGGAAATGATCTCGATCTTTGCCTGGTCAACCTCTATGCCACGTTTCGAAATTTTATGCCCCAATACAATGCCTTCATCCACCATGAAATGGCATTTCTCCCAGTTAAGCACAAGGTTGGTCTCCTCACATCTCTTAAGCACTTGTCTAAGATTGTTAAGGCAATGCTCAAAAGAGTCACCTACCACCAAAATATCATCCATGAAAACCCATAGAAAATCCTCCACCATGTCGGAGAAGATGGACATCATACATCTTTGAAAAGTAGCCGGAGCGTTGCACAAACCAAACGGCATCCGGCTAAAGGCAAAAGTTCCGTAAGGGCAGGTGAATGTTGTCTTCTCTTGGTCCTCCAATGCTATGTTGATTTGGTTATAACCGGAATATCCATCAAGAAAGTAATAGAATGACCTTCCCGCTAGCCGATCAAGCATTTGATCAATAAAAGGCATAGGGAAAGGTCTTTGCATGTGGCACTGTTGACTTCCGATAATCCATACACACCCTCAATCCGGTCACCGTTCTTGTTGGGATGAGCTCATTTTTATCATTTTCAATTACGGTCATGCCTCCCTTTTACGGCACACATTGCACGGGCTCACCCAAGAACTATCGTCAATGGGGTAGACTACCCCGGCATCCAACCACTTGATGATATCTTTCTTTACCACCTCTTGCATGGGCGGGTTCAACCGTCGTTGGTGCTCCACACTTGGTTTAGTTTCCTTCTCCAATTGGATCTTATGTTCGCAAATTCCGGCGGGAATCCCTTGGATGTCCGCAATTGTCCATCCAATAGCTTGCCTATGGGCCTTCAAGACATCCAACAATTGTTCTACCTCACATCATTCAACAAAGAAGAAACGATTACCGGTAAAGTATCATTTGAGCCAAGATATTTATACCTCAAGCGTGGTGGAAGTGGTTTGAGCTCTAGTTGCGGTGGCTCAATAACAGAAGGCTTTGCGGGAGGAGTGACTCTATTCTCCAAGTCGAGAGAGAGCTTTGCCGGAGCATATGTGTAGGACCCAAGCCCCTCCAATGCATTGACTGATTCCATATATCCTTCCATATCTTCACCATCAAAGTTCACCAAAATAGCTGCCAAGTCCTCACCGAGGCATTGTTCTTCCATCTTCATTTCAACCGCATCTTCCACTTCATCAACAACATCAATCACCGAGATGCTTTCATATTCATGTGGTAGTTTCATACCCTTGCTTGATTGGAATGAAACCTCTTCATCATTCACACAGAACTTGATCTCATTCCGTTCCGAATCAATTAGTGCTCTTCCTGTGGCAAGGAATGGTCTCCCCAAAATGATAGGGATCTCTTTATCAACCTCTCAATCAAGGATTACGAAATCGGCGGGTAAATGAAACTTTCCCACTTTAACAAGCACATCATCAACAATTCCCACCGGTCTTTTAATAGAACGATCGGCCATTTGCAATCTCATACTTGTGGGTCTTGTCAAACCTATCCCTGCTTGCTTGTAAATGGCAAGAGGCATTAAGTTGTTGCTAGCCCCATTATCACAAAGGGCTCTTGCAAAATCATTTGCCCCAATAGTACATGGAATAGTGAAAGCTCCCGGGTCTTCTTTCTTTTGAACGGTGGATGTTGCAATGATGGAACTAACCTGGTGAGTCACATTCACCACTTCATTCTAGGTGGTTTTCTTCTTGGTAATCAAGTCTTTCAAATATTTAGCAAAACCCGGCATCTCTTGAAATGCTTCCACAAATGGAATATTCACCGATAACTGCTTGAGAATGTCATAAAATTTTTCGAGTTTGCTATCATCAACCTTCCTCGCAAGTCTTTGAGGAAAAGGAGGAGGAGGTCTAGGAATAGGTGGTAGAGCCTTTGGTGTCTCTTCTACCTTTCCTTTACCTCTTCCGGATTCACTTCTTGAACTTTCAACCCTTCCGGAACCTTTTCATCTTCAACAACCCTTGGCTCTTCAATCTCAACTCTTGCTCAGACTCTTCTATTCAACTACTTGTTCACTCTTTACTTGTAGTACCTTCCCACTCCGAGTAGTAATTGCCATGATATGAGAAGTTGGACACTCCCACTACCCTTTGGGTTCGCAATTGTGTCACTTGGAAGTGTCCCTTTTTGCTTCGGATTTTGTTCCCTAGAGAGGTCTCTCATTTGCATCTCCAATTTTTGAAATGGATGTGGTATGAGAGCCAACAAGCTCGGTCACATTCCTCATAGAGGTGTTGGACTTCTCTTGATTTTGTAATATCCATTGAAGCATACTTTCCAACTTGGAATCACTTGAGGAACCTTGATTTGAATATTGACCCTTTGGAGGAACATAAGGTTTGAACTCCGATTTGAGAAGTTGTTGTTGTTGTTATTCAATTTCCTTGATTTGAGCCACCTTGGTCATTTCACCACTGTTGGTTGCCTTGCCCCTTGTGGGTTAGGCCTCCATTGGTTTTGTTGTCCTTGACCTTGGTATTGTTGCCTTTGATAGCCTCCTTGAGAGTTGTTGACATAGTTTGCCTCCTCAAAGTCTTCATTTGATATGGGTTTCACATCCTCCACCACATTTACCTTCTTCGTTTGCTTTCAGTGGACATCTTTATCAAACACATTGACATTGGTGGCAAGCCCTGCAATAACTTGATCTCTCTCTTGATTTTCCTTGATCATGGTGGTCAAGGAAGGAGAACCATATGCAATTCCACCTGTGGTGTCCTCTGAGTGTCAAGCTTGATTATGTTTTCGCCATTTTGTCAAGTATTTATGTGACCCTTGCGAATGATTTGTCCATAAAAGATCCGTCAGCTGCATACTTGGCTATAGATTGGTTCATAGGATCCAAACCCCATGTAGAATTTCTCCAACAAGATAGAGTCCGAAAAACCATGATTGGGAGACCTCACCAAATATAACTTGAATCGATCCATGTCTCATGTAAGATGTTCCCCCGACTGTTGCTTGAAGAAGAAATTTTATCTTCGAAGCTCAGATTTCTTGCTTTGTGGAACCATTTAGCTAAAAATGCTCGGACAAGTTCAGGCCAAGAACGAATGGAGTTTGGTGGCAAGTTTTGAAGCCCACTTCCTCACGTCTCCAGCTAGTGAGTACTTGAACACCCTCAACCTTAGGGCATTATCTGATACATTGTTCTGCTTATGCATAGCACATACACCCAAGAAGTTCCTAAGGTATTGTGTTGGATCATCATCAGTGGAATTCCTGAAAACCCCTCCGCTTTGAGCATTTAGGATTAGAGCATGTTCCACTTTGAAAGTTGAAGCACCAACAACCGGAGGTACAATAGCATTTGTATCCTCAATGTACTCATCTATGTCCACAAAAGGATTTTCTTGCCATTTCTTCCTCATATTAGGTGATGTCTTCTTATCAACACCAAGCAAAACAAGCAAAGTGTGATGGAATAGAATAAGACGTAAAGTAAAGCACACACTAATTAGTAATTTCAAAACCGTATTCCCCGGCAATGGCGCCAAAATTTGATAACGCTCAAATTACACTTTAATTAAATAGTGTAAGGCGGTCGGTGTCAAATATAATAACCAACAAGGTTGGGGTCGAATCCCACAGGGAATAGGCGTGAAAAAGTTATTCGAGTAGTGTGTTACTTGACTTAAGTCGTAATTCTATTCGGTTAATTGTAACAAGAGTATGGTATGATTTTTGATTTGAAGTAATAACTAATTGTAATGTTGAGAATGTAATTAGTTTCGATTAACGAAACCAAGGTTGTGTCTCCTTCAATGAAAAATGTAATGCTATCGTGTTAATATAATATATATTCTAAATGGAAGGTTCTTTAGATATGCAAATGATTTCTAAATGACTACCCAATATTTCCAATAGTTGCGTAGTATTTCTCTTTAATGATTTTTCCAAGGTTTAAAGCCTTGAGTCTTTGATATTTACTTCTTCCAAATTTTAACTCACTTTTCCAAGTAAAGAAAGAATTTAATGGCACCTGTTAATGTTTGCACCACCAACAATAAATGAAGAATGAGAAGTAAATATATATCAACCACCATTATACATATATTCAATGTAAACACCCATTAAACATAAACACCCATTTAGGGTCCACAACTTAGTATTTAAAGTTAGCTACACATGCCTAAAATAACAAAAAGATGAGAATATTAAATGCCATAAAGCTTACAAAGTACAAAGATTCTTCACTCAAAAGCTTCCAAAAGAGAGGAATATTAAAGACTTGGAAATGTAGCTCAAAAGTAAGACCGATGCCCCACAAAACCCCAATAAATCTATTTTATAGCGGGTCAAAACTCGGGACAAAAAATCGGACAAAAATACCCTTTCCGGTCAGTTATGCGACCGCATATCTGTCGCATAACGGACATGCGGTCCACATTCTCGCCATGGCCATTGTATCTTCAACCCTAGTTTCTAGGCCTTCATCGCATTCATGCTCTAACGGTCCGCATTGTAGATATGCGATCGCGTTTCGCATCGCATTTTCCACCTTTAGCAACTTCATAACGAGTTTATGCGATTGCAGACTGGACGCATTTCTTGCACTGGACTTTGGCCAACAAACTGTTGGGGTTTGCGATTCCCTTGAGCATTATGCGGCCTGCATGTTGGATTTGCGGTCCGCATTTCCACATTTGCGATGCATTTTGCTCTTTTCTTGTCTTTTTTGTGGCCTTTTGATTTCATTTCCATCTCTTAGGTCCTTAAACCTCATACACTACAAAAACACTAAATTACATAAATATAAAAGATAATTGCATTTAAAACAAGCTAAAGTCTAACCAATTTGTATTAAATGTGCTGAAATGCTCCGGCACATCAACGCCGCAGCGATATAGCGCTTGGGCTGAAGGAGCGCCTCTGGAGTCTGCACACCCCCAGTGAGTGTAGGTACCTATTGAGTATGATTATTTAGGGCTGAAAGCCGAGTGATTGAGCTGTTGAGATGAGCTAAGTGACCTGTTGCCTTGGGAGGCTGTACTTTCTTTCAGTAATTGTTGCACTTAGTTTTATTTGTCCTTGTTGTACAAATTGCTGGAAGACTTGATATCTGGTTTACTTGAGCACGAACTGATGTGTCTTAAACTATTAAATTTGAAAGCATGACTGTTCATTATTGAGATAACTGTATTTGTATAGCTCGTCACTACTTCTGAGTTCCTTATTTATTTCTGTTACTTACTGAGTTGGAAGTACTCACGTTACTCCCCAGCACTTGTATGCAGATCCAGGTTAGAAAGGTCACAGAGATTGTTGAGGTCGTGCGCCTTTGGTTATCGGAGACATACGAGGTAGCTGTCGGCGTCCGCAACCCTTTACCTCTATTTCTATTGTTGTCTTTTCTTTCTGGTATGGTATTTGGTGGAACACTGTAAACTCTAATTTTAGACTGGTTTTAGATTCTTATGACTTAGTGAAACCCCCGATGTCAGGCTATCATTTCCGCATTTTGTTTTGAGTGAACTCTTTTATGAAGTTTTTAGTATGAAAAAAAGCTTTGACTTAATTTTTAATGAAATATCAAAGTGTTTTGAAAAGGTGTCGGCTTGCCTAAATACCACGATAGGCCGCCGTCACGAGAGGTTAGAGTTTTGGGTCGTGAAAAAGTTGGTATTAGAGCCTATGTTACATAGGTCTCACGAGTCATGAGCAGGTTTAGTAGAGTCTTGCGGATCGGTACGGAGACGTCTTGTACTTATCTTCGAGAGGCTGCAGAATCCTTAGGAAACTTCACAATCTTAAATTCTTATCATGCGAACTTGTTGATTCTAGAAATAAACTTGTATTAATATATTCTCTCATAGATGGTGAAGACACGCGCTACTGGTCAGGACGGACAGCCACCAGTACACCAGTTGGGGCCGCGAGAGCCCGAGGTCGCGATAGAGGCCCTGGTAGGGGCAGAGGTGTAGCCGCGTACAATAGCTAGGGCAGCACTGCAGATCCACCAGTTGCCCCAGTATAGGACCAGGTCCTAGTTGTGGATGCACCAGCAGGACCAGCTCAGGCACCAATTGTGCCCTTCATGATCCTAGTCTTCAGGAGACCTTAGCTTAGATTCTGACCGTGTGCACCTATCTTGCCCAGGCGGTCTCTGTTTCTAACTACAGCAGCCACTTCCCAGGCTGGGGGAGGTACTCAGACTCCTGCCACCGTACACCAGAGCAGGTGTACATGGACTCAGACACCGGGGGGCACCACCAGCCCATCCGATTGCACCTGCTCAGGATTATGAGTTCCAGTCATGCCAGATGATGATCATCATAGAATGAAGAGGTTGGGAGGCTCCAGCCTCCGACTTTTAGTGGTGTAGAGGGCGAGGCTGTCCAGGATTTCTTGGACAGTGTTAGAGGATTTTCCGTACAGCGGGTATTCTGGAGACCAGTGGGGTCTCGTTCACTACATTTGAAGTTCACTGGAGATGCCTTCACTTGTGGGAGGCTTATGAGAGGCATAGGCTGATTGGTGCAGCGCCCCTTACATGGCAGCAATTCTCCGTTCTCTTCCGGGAAGAAGTATGTGCCGCACTCCCGTAAGAGAGGAGCTGCACAGACAGTTTGAGCAGTTGCGTCAGGATGATATGACTGTGATGCAGTATGAGATTAGATTTTCTTAGCAAGCTCGTCATGTTGTTTGGTTGGTTCCCACAGATAGGAGAGGATCAGGAGGTTCGTTGATGGCCTTACATTTCAGATGCGGGTGCTTATGACTAGAGAGAGGGTGACCGGTGCTACCTTTGAAGAGGTTGTTGACATTTCCTGGAAGATAGAGTGTGTTGCCTCTAGAGCGGGCTAAGAGGGAGGCCAAGAGGACTCGGGGATCAAGTAGTTTTGGTGGTGTTCCTTCTGGAGGTCCAGTGCCACAATACGGCAAAGGTCTCCTTTCAGGCATGCCCAAACGGCTCACCCAGTTCACCGTGGTGCATCATCTGGCCATGGTTCTCACAGTTCACATCAAGGCCACTCATCTCTCAGTGTCATCCCAGCTCAGAGTTCGACTCATGCACCATCAGCTCAGGGGTCATCCATGCCAGGTTCTTCTACCAGTTATCCTGGTGCTCAGGGCTCCCTTCAGTCCCCACCACCAGCACTAGGGAGTTGCTACGGGTGTGGAGAGTTTGGTCATATCAGGAGGTAGTGTCCCGCCTAGTGGAAGTACAGCTCAGCAACAGAGGGGTCAGCCTTCGACTTCAGCACCAGTTACTTCACCACCCACTCAGCCAGCTCGGGGTGGAGCTCAGTCAGTAAGGGTCGCCCTAGAGGGGGAGGCCAATCAGGTGGCGGTCAGGTGCGTTTCTATGCACTCCTTGCCAGACTAGATGCCATTGCTTCAGACAGAGTGATCACAAGTATTTATCTCCATATGTCATCTAGATGCTTCTGTATTATTTTGACCCTTGTTCTACCTATTCATATGTGACGTCAAAATTCGCCCATTATCTGGACATGCCCGTGAGTCTCTAGTTTCATCTGTTCGTGTATCTATGCCGGTGGGCGATACTATTATCGTGGACGGTGTATACCGATCGTGTGTAGTGACTATTGGGGATTAAAGACTAGAGTTAATCTGTTGCGACTTAGTATGGTTGATTTTGATGTGATATTGAGCATGGATTGGTTCTCTCCGTATCAATGCTATTCTGGATTATCACCCTAAGACGGTGACGTTGGCTATGTCGGGATTGCCACATATTGAGTGGCAAGGTTCATTGGATTATGTCCCCAAGTAGAGTGATGTCGTTCTTGAAGGCCCAGCAGATTGTTGGGAAGGGTTGTCTTTCTTATTCGGCTTTGTGAGGGATGTCAGTGCAGAGATCTACTATTGATTCAGTTCTGGTGGTGAGAATTTTCCGAATGTGTTTCCTGCAGACCTGTCGGCATGCGTCGGACAGGGAATATTGACTTTGGTATTGATTTGGTGCCGGACACTTAGGTCATTTCTATTTCCAATCGTGTGCGTTATGGCACCGCGCGTAGTTGAAGGAATTGAAGGAGCAACTTCAGGAACTCCTGGATAAGGGTTTCATTCGGCTCAGTGTGTCACCTTGGTGTGCACCAGTTCTATTTGTGAAGAAGAAGGATGGCACTATGAGAATGTGCATTGATTACAGGTTTTGAACAAAGTCACAAATCAAGAACAAGTATCCTTTGCCTCGTATTAATGATTATTTTGACCAGCTTCAAGGAGCGAGGTGTTTTCCAAGATCGACTTGAGGTCAGGGTAATCACCAGTTAAAGATTAAGGGACTCGAACATTTATAATATAACTTTTAAGGATGTTATGGTCATTATGGTTCCTCGTGATGTCTTTGGGCTGATCAATCCCCAGCAGAGTCCATGCATTTGATGAACAACGTGTTTTCCGCCTTATCTCGACTCGTTCGTTATAGTATTCATTGATGATATCCTGGTGTACTCTCGTAGCCAGGAGGAGCACGCTGAGCATTTGGGGAGTTGTATTGTAAGCGGTTGAGGGAGGAGAAGCTTTATGCTAAGTTCTCCAAGTGTGAGTTTTGGCTCAGTTCAGTTGCGTTCTTGGGGGACGTGGTGTCCAATGAGGGTATTCGGGTAGATCCCAAGAAGATAGAGGCGGTTAAAAGTTGGCCTAGACCGTTTCAGCCACAGAGATTCGTAGCTTTTTTGGTTTGGGGGGGGGTTATTACTGTCGGTTCCGTGCAGGGTTTTCTCTCTATTGCTATTGCCCTTGACCAAATTGCCCAAAAGGGTGATCCTTTCAGGTGGTCGGATGAGTGTGAGGCGAGCTTTCAGAAGCTCAAGACTACCTTGACCACAGCTCCAGTGTTAGTTCTGCCATCAGCTTCCGGTTTCTTATACCGTAATTGTGATGCTTCTCGGATCCAGCATTGGGTGTTCGGAGCCCCGAATGTTGGTTAAAAAGGACGAACAGGTAATGGAGGCCCGTACTGTCTAAATACTCAACTCAGGGATTGGAGCCCTAATGTTGGTAAAAACGCGACTAGGGAATGGAGGCCCTATAAAGGCAATGCTCAAAAGAGTCACCTACCACCAAAATATCATCCATGAAAACCCATAGAAAATCCTCCACCATGTCGGAGAAGATGGACATCATACATCTTTGAAAAGTAGCCGGAGCGTTGCACAAACCAAACGGCATCCGGCTAAAGGCAAAAGTTCCGTAAGGGCAGGTGAATGTTGTCTTCTCTTGGTCCTCCAATGCTATGTTGATTTGGTTATAACCGGAATATCCATCAAGAAAGTAATAGAATGACCTTCCCGCTAGCCGATCAAGCATTTGATCAATAAAAGGCATAGGGAAAGGTCTTTGCATGTGGCACTGTTGACTTCCGATAATCCATACACACCCTCAATCCGGTCACCGTTCTTGTTGGGATGAGCTCATTTTTATCATTTTCAATTACGGTCATGCCTCCCTTTTACGGCACACATTGCACCGGGCTCACCCAAGAACTATCGTCAATGGGGTAGACTACCCCGGCATCCAACCACTTGATGATATCTTTCTTTACCACCTCTTGCATGGGCGGGTTCAACCGTCGTTGGTGTTCCACACTTGGTTTAGTATCCTTCTCCAATTGGATCTTATGTTCGCAAATTCCGGCGGGAATCCCTTGGATGTCCGCAATTGTCCATCCAATAGCTTGCCTATGGGCCTTCAAGACATCCAACAATTGTTCTACCTCACATCATTCAACAAAGAAGAAACGATTACCGGTAAAGTATCATTTGATCCAAGAAACTTATACCTCAAGTGTGGTGGAAGTGGTTTGAGCTCTAATTGCGGTGGCTCAATAACAGAAGGCTTTGCGGGAGGAGTGACTCTATTCTCCAAGTCGAGAGAGAGCTTTGCCGGAGCATATGTGTAGGACCCAAGCCCCTCCAATGCATTTACCGATTCCATATATCCTTCCATATCTTCACCATCAAAGTTCACCAAAATAGCCGCCAACGCCTCACCGAGGCATTGTTCTTCCATCTTTATTTCAACCGCATCTTCCACTTCATCAACAACATCAATCACCGAGATGCTTTCATATTCATGTGGTAGTTTCATACCCTTGCTTGATTGGAATGAAACCTCTTCATCATTCACACAGAACTTGATCTCATTCCGTTCCGAATCAATTAGTGCTCTTCCTGTGGCAAGGAATGGTCTCCCCAAAATGATAGGGATCTCTTTGTCAATCGCACAATCAAGGATTACGAAATCGGTGGGTAAATGAAACTTTCCCACTTTAACAAGCACATCATCAACAATTCGTACCGGTCTCTTTATGGAACGATCGGCCATTTGCAATCTCATACTTGTGGGTCTTGTCAAACCTATCCCTGCTTGCTTGTAAATGGCAAGAGGCATTAAGTTGATGCTAGCCCCATTACCACAAAGGGCACTTGCAAAATCATGTGCCCCAATAGTACATGGAATAGTGAAAGCTCCCGGGTCTTCTTTCTTTTGAACGGTGGATGTTGCAATGATGGAACTAACCTGGTGAGTCACATTCACCACTTCATTCTAGGTGGTTTTCTTCTTGGTAATCAAGTCTTTCAAATATTTAGCAAAACCCGGCATCTCTTGAAATGCTTCCACAAATGGAATATTCACCGATAACTGCTTGAGAATGTCATAAAATTTTTCGAGTTTGCTATCATCAACCTTCCTCGCAAGTCTTTGAGGAAAAGGAGGAGGAGGTCTAGGAATAGGTGGTAGAGCCTTTGGTGTCTCTTCTACCTTTTCCTTTACCTCTTCCGGATTCACTTCTTGAACTTTCAACCCTTCCGGAACCTTTTCATCTTCAACAACCCTTGGCTCTTCAATCTCAACCTCTTGCTCAGACTCTTCTACTTCAACTACTTGTTCACTCTTTACTTGTAGTACCTTCCCACTCCGAGTAGTAATTGCCATGATATGAGAAGTTGGACCACTCCCACTACCCTTTGGGTTCGCAATTGTGTCACTTGGAAGTGTCCCTTTTTGCTTCGGATTTTGTTCCCTAGAGAGGTCTCTCATTTGCATCTCCAATTTTTGAATGGATGTGGTATGAGAGCCAACAAGCTCGGTCACATTCCTCATAGAGGTGTTGGACTTCTCTTGATTTTGTAATATCCATTGAAGCATACTTTCCAACTTGGAATCACTTGAGGAACCTTGATTTGAATATTGACCCTTTGGAGGAACATAAGGGTTTGAACTCCGATTTGAGAAGTTGTTGTTGTTATTCCAATTTCCTTGATTTGAGCCACCTTGGTCATTTCACCACTGTTGGTTGCCTTGCCCTTGTGGGTTAGGCCTCCATTGGTTTTGTTGTCCTTGACCTTGGTATTGTTGCCTTTGATAGCCTCCTTGAGAGTTGTTGACATAGTTTGCCTCCTCAAAGTCTTCATTTGATATGGGTTTCACATCCTCCACCACATTTACCTTCTTCGTTTGGCTTTCAGTGGACATCTTTATCAACACATTGACATTGGTGGCAAGCCCTGCAATAACTTGATCTCTCTCTTGATTTTCCTTGATCATGGTGGTCAAGGAAGGAGAACCATATGCAATTCCACCTGTGGTGTCCTCTGAGTGTCAAGCTTGATTATGTTTCGCCATTTTGTCAAGTATTTATGTGACCCTTGCGAATGATTTGTCCATAAAAGATCCGTCAGCTGCATACTTGGCTATAGATTGGTTCATAGGATCCAAACCCATGTAGAATTTCTCCAACAAGATAGAGTCCGAAAAACCATGATTGGGAGACCTCACCAAATATAACTTGAATCGATCCCATGTCTCATGTAGATGTTCCCCCGACTGTTGCTTGAAGAAGAATATTTTATCTCGAAGCTCAGATTTCTTGCTTTGTGGGAACCATTTAGCTAAAAATGCTCGGACAAGTTCAGGCCAAGAACGAATGGAGTTTGGTGGCAAGTTTTGAAGCCACTTCCTCACGTCTCCAGCTAGTGAGTACTTGAACACCCTCAACCTTAGGGCATTATCTGATACATTGTTCTGCTTATGCATAGCACATACACCCAAGAAGTTCCTAAGGTATTGTGTTGGATCATCATCAGTGGAATTCCTGAAAAACCCCTCCGCTTTGAGCATTAGGATTAGAGCATGTTCCACTTTGAAAGTTGAAGCACCAACAACCGGAGGTACAATAGCATTTGTATCCTCAATGTACTCATCTATGTCCACAAAAGGATTTTCTTCCATTTCTTCCTCATATTAGGTGATGTCTTCTTATCAACACCAAGCAAAACAAGCAAAGTGTGATGGAATAGAATAAGACGTAAAGTAAAGCACACACTAATTAGTAATTTCAAAACCGTATTCCCCGGCAATGGCGCCAAAATTTGATACGCTCAAATTACACTTTAATTAAATAGTGTAAGGCGGTCGGTGTCAAATATAATAACCCAACAAGGTTGGGGTCGAATCCCACAGGGAATAGGCGTGAAAAGGTTATTCGAGTAGTGTGTTACTTGACTTAAGTCGTAATTCTATTCGGTTAATTGTAACAAGAGTATGGTATGATTTTGATTTGAAGTAATAACTAATTGTAATGTTGAGAATGTAATTAGTTCGATTAACGAAACCAAGGTTGTGTCTCCTTCAATGAAATGTAATGCTATCGGTGTTAATATAATATATTTCTAATGGAAGGTTCTTTAGATATGCAAATGATTTCTAAATGACTACCCAATATTTTCCAATAGTTGCGTAGTATTTCCTCTTTATGATTTTTCCAAGGTTTAAAGCCTTGAGTCTTTGATATTTACTTCTTCCAAATTTTAACTCACTTTTCCAAGTAAAGAAAGAATTTAATGGCACCTGTTAATGTTTGCAACCACCAACAATAAATGAAGAATGAGAAGTAAATATATATCAACCACCATTATACATATATTCAATGTTAAACACCCATTAACATAACACCCATTTAGGGTCCACAACCTTAGTATTTAAAGTTAGCTACACATGCTAAAATACAAAAAGATGAGAATATTAAATGCCATAAAGCTTACAAAGTACAAGATTCTTCACTCAAAAGCTTCCAAAAGAGAGGAATATTAAAGACTTGGAATGTAGCTCAAAAGTAAGACCAGATGCCCCCACAAAACCCCAATAAATCTATTTATAGCGGGTCAAAACTCGGGACAAAAATCGGACAAAATACCCTTTCCGGTCAGTTATGCGACCGCATATCTGTCGCATAACGGACATGCGGTCCACATTCTCGCCATGGCCATTGTATCTTCAACCCTAGTTTCTAGGCCTTCATCGCATTCATGCTCTACGGTCCGCATTGTAGATATGCGATCGCGTTTCGCATCGCATTTTCCACCTTTAGCAACTTTCATAACGAGTTTATGCGATTGCAGACTGGACCGCATTTCTTGCACTGGACTTTGGCCAACAAACTGTTGGGGTTTGCGATTCCCTTGAGCATTATGCGGCCTGCATGTTGGATTTGCGGTCCGCATTTCCACATTTGCGATGCATTTTGCTCTTTTCTTGTCTTTTTGTGGCCTTTTGATTTCATTTCCATGCTCTTAGGTCCTTAAACCTCATACACTACAAAAACACTAAAATTACATAAATATAAAAGATAATTGCATTTAAAACAAGCTAAAGTCTAACCAATTTGTATTAAATGTGCTGAAATGCTCCGGCACATCAACGCCGCAGCGATATAGCGCTTGGGCTGAAGGAGCGCCTCTGGAGTCTGCACACCCCCAGTGAGTGTAGGTACCTATTGAGTATGATTATTTAGGGCTGAAAGCCGAGTGATTGAGCTGTTGAGATGAGCTAAGTGACTGTTGCCTTGGGAGGCTGTACTTTCTTTCAGTTAATTGTTGCACTTAGTTTTATTTGTCCTTGTTGTACAAATTGCTGGAAGACTTGATATCTGGTTTACTTGAGCACGAACTGATGTGTCTTAAACTATTAAATTTGAAAGCATGACTGTTCATTATTGAGATAACTGTATTTGTATAGCTCGTCACTACTTCTGAGTTCCTTATTTATTTCTGTTACTTACTGAGTTGGAAGTACTCACGTTACTCCCAGCACCTTGTATGCAGATCCAGGTTAGAAAGGTCACAGAGATTGTTGAGGTCGTGCGCCTTTGGTTATCGGAGACATACGAGGTAGCTGTCGGCGTCCGCAACCCTTTACTCTATTTCTATTGTTGTCTTTTCTTTCTGGTATGGTATTTGGTGGAACACTGTAAACTCTAATTTTAGACTGGTTTTAGATTCTTATGACTTAGTGAAACCCCCGATGTCAGGCTATCATTTCCGCATTTTGTTTTGAGTGAACTCTTTTATGAAGTTTTTAGTATGAAAAAGCTTTGACTTAATTTTTAATGAAATATCAAAGTGTTTTGAAAGGTGTCGGCTTGCCTAATACCACGATAGGCGCCGTCACGAGAGGTTAGAGTTTTGGGTCGTGAAAAGTTGGTATTAGAGCCTATGTTACATAGGTCTCACGAGTCATGAGCAGGTTTAGTAGAGTCTTGCGGATCGGTACGGAGACGTCTGTACTTATCTTCGAGAGGCTGCAGAATCCTTAGGAAACTTCACAATCTTAAATTCTTATCATGCGAACTTGTTGATTCTAGTAAATAAACTTGTATTATTATATTCTCTCATAGATGGTGAAGACACGCGCTACTGGTCAGGACGGACAGCCACCAGTACCACCAGTTGGGGCCGCGAGAGCCCGAGGTCGCGATAGAGGCCCTGGTAGGGGCAGAGGTGTAGCCCGTACAATAGCTAGGGCAGCACCTGCAGATCCACCAGTTGCCCCAGTATAGGACCAGGTCCTAGTTGTGGATGCACCAGCAGGACCAGCTCAGGCACCAATTGTGCCCTTCATGATCCTAGGTCTTCAGGAGACCTTAGCTTAGATTCTGACCGTGTGCACCTATCTTGCCCAGGCGGTCTCTGTTTCTACTACAGCAGCCACTTCCCAGGCTGGGGGAGGTACTCAGACTCCTGCCACCCGTACACCAGAGCAGGTGGTACATGGACTTCAGACACCGGGGGCACCACCAGCCCATCCGATTGCACCTGCTCAGGATTATGAGTTCCAGTCATGCCAGATGATGATCATCATAGAATGAAGAGGTTTGGGAGGCTCCAGCCTCCGACTTTTAGTGGTGTAGAGGGCGAGGCTGTCCAGGATTTCTTGGACAAGTGTTAGAGGATTTTCCGTACAGCGGGTATTCTGGAGACCAGTGGGGTCTCGTTCACTACATTTGAGTTCACTGGAGATGCCTTCACTTGGTGGGAGGCTTATGAGAGGCATAGGCTGATTGGTGCAGCGCCCCTTACATGGCAGCAATTCTCCGTTCTCTTCCTGGAGAAGTATGTGCCGCACTCCCGTAGAGAGGAGCTGCACAGACAGTTTGAGCAGTTGCGTCAGGATGATATGACTGTGATGCAGTATGAGATTAGATTTTCTTAGCAAGCTCGTCATGTTGTTTGGTTGGTTCCCACAGATAGGGAGAGGATCAGGAGGTTCGTTGATGGCCTTACATTTCAGATGCGGGTGCTTATGACTAGAGAGAGGGTGACCGGTGCTACCTTTGAAGAGGTTGTTGACATTTCCTGGAAGATAGAGTGTGTTCGCCTCTAGGAGCGGGCTAAGAGGGAGGCCAAGAGGACTCGGGGATCAAGTAGTTTTGGTGGTGTTCCTTCTGGAGGTCAGTGCCACATACGGCAAAGGTCCTCCTTTCAGGCATGCCCAAACGGCTCACCCAGTTCACCGTGGTGCATCATCTGGCCATGGTTCTCACAGTTCACATCAAGGCCACTCATCTCTCAGTGTCATCCCAGCTCAGAGTTCGACTCATGCACCATCAGCTCAGGGGTCATCCATGCCAGGTTCTTCTACCAGTTATCCTGGTGCTCAGGGCTCCCTTCAGTCCCCACCACCAGCACTAGGGAGTTGCTACGGGTGTGGAGAGTTTGGTCATATCAGGAGGTAGTGTCCCCGCCTAGTGGGAAGTACAGCTCAGCAACAGAGGGGTCAGCCTTCGACTTCAGCACCAGTTACTTCACCACCCACTCAGCCAGCTCGGGGTGGAGCTCAGTCAGCTAAGGGTCGCCCTAGAGGGGGAGGCCAATCAGGTGGCGGTCAGGTGCGTTTCTATGCACTCCTTGCCAGACTAGATGCCATTGCTTCAGACAGAGTGATCACAAGTATTATCTCCATATGTCATCTAGATGCTTCTGTATTATTTGACCCTTGTTCTACCTATTCATATGTGACGTCAAAATTCGCCCATTATCTGGACATGCCCCGTGAGTCTCTAGTTTCATCTGTTCGTGTATCTATGCCGGTGGGCGATACTATTATCGTGGACGGTGTATACCGATCGTGTGTAGTGACTATTGGGGGATTAAAGACTAGAGTTAATCTGTTGCGACTTAGTATGGTTGATTTTGATGTGATATTGAGCATGGATTGGTTCTCTCCGTATCATGCTATTCTGGATTATCACGCTAAGACGGTGACGTTGGCTATGTCGGGATTGCCACATATTGAGTGGCAAGGTTCATTGGATTATGTCCCCAGTAGAGTGATGTCGTTCTTGAAGGCCCAGCAGATTGTTGGGAAGGGTTGTCTTTCTTATTCGGCCTTTGTGAGGGATGTCAGTGCAGAGACTCCTACTATTGATTCAGTTCTGGTGGTGAGAAATTTTCCGAATGTGTTTCCTGCAGACCTGTCGGGCATGCCGTCGGACAGGGATATTGACTTTGGTATTGATTTGGTGCCGGACACTTAGGTCATTTCTATTCCATCGTGTCGTATGGCACCGGCGTAGTTGAAGGAATTGAAGGAGCAACTTCAGGAACTCCTGGATAAGGGGTTCATTCGGCTCAGTGTGTCACCTTGGTGTGCACCAGTTCTATTTGTGAAGAAGAAGGATGGCACTATGAGAATGTGCATTGATTACAGGTATTTGAACAAAGTCACAATCAAGAACAAGTATCCTTTGCCTCGTATTAATGATTTATTTGACCAGCTTCAAGGAGCGAGGGTGTTTTCCAAGATCGACTTGAGGTCAGGGTATCACCAGTTAAAGATTAGGGACTCGAACATTTATAATATAACTTTTAGGATGTTATGGTCATTATGGTTCCTCGTGATGTCTTTTGGGCTGATCAATGCCCCAGCAGAGTCCATGCATTTGATGAACAACGTGTTTCCGCCTTATCTCGACTCGTTCGTTATAGTATTCATTGATGATATCCTGGTGTACTCTCGTAGCCAGGAGGAGCACGCTGAGCATTTGGGAGTTGTATTGTAGCGGTTGAGGGAGGAGAAGCTTTATGCTAAGTTCTCCAAGTGTGAGTTTTGGCTCAGTTCAGTTGCGTTCTTGGGGGACGTGGTGTCCAATGAGGGTATTCGGGTAGATCCCAAGAAGATAGAGGCGGTTAAAAGTTGGCCTAGACCGTCTTCAGCCACAGAGATTCGTAGCTTTCTTGGTTTGGGGGGGGGTTATTACTGTCGGTTCGTGCAGGGTTTCTCTTCTATTGCATTGCCCTTGACCAAATTGACCCAAAAGGGTGATCCTTTCAGGTGGTCGGATGAGTGTGAGGCGAGCTTTCAGAAGCTCAAGACTACCTTGACCACAGCTCCAGTGTTAGTTCTGCCATCAGCTTCCGGTTCTTATACCGTAATTGTGATGCTTCTCGGATCAGCATTGGGTGTTTTTTGATGTAGGAGGGTAGAGTGATTGCTTATGCTTCGCGCCAGTTGAAGCCCCATGAGTAGAACTGCCATGTTCATGATTTGGAGTTGGCTGCCATTGTTCATGCGTTGAAGATTTGGAAGCATTATCTCTATGGTGTGTCTTGTGAGGTGTTTACTGATCATCGTAACCTCCAACACTTGTTCAAGCAGAAGAATCTCAATTTGAGGCAGCGAAGATGGTTGGAGCCGCTAAAGGACTATGATATCACCATTTTGTACCATCTGGTAAAGGCCAATGTGGTGGCTGATGCCTTGAGTAGAAAGGCAGTGAGCATGGGTAGTCTTGCATTCCTTCCTGTTGGTGAGAGACTCCTTGCCGTTGATGTTCAGTCCTTGGCCAATCGGTTTGTGAGATTGGATATTTCGGAGCCCAGTTGGGGTCCTGACTTGTGTGGTTTCTCGGTCTTTCTTGTTTGATCGTATCAGAGAGCGCCGGTATGATGATCCTCATTTGCTTGTCCTCAAGGACAAAGTTCTGCATGATGATGCCATAGATGTGACTATTGGTGATGAGGGGGTATTGAGAATGTAGGGCCGGATATGTGTGCCCAATTTAGATGGCTTTGGGAGTTGATTCTAGAGGAGGCCCACAACTCGCGGTATTCCATCCATCCGGGTGTCACGAAGATGTACCAGGATTTGAGACAGCACTATTGGTGGAGGAGAATGAAGAAAGATATAGATGGGTTTGTAGCTCGGTGTCTCAACTGTCAGCAGGTAAAATATGAGCATGAGAGACCAGGTGGCTTGCTTCCGCAGATAGAGATTCCAGAGTGGAAGAGGGAGCGGATCACCATGGGTTTCGTAATTGGGCTCCCACGGACTTTGAGGATGTTCGATGCTATTTGGGTGATTGTGGATCGGCTGACCAAGTCCGCGCACTTCATTCCTGTGAGCACTACCTATTCTTCAGAGCGGTTGGCTGAGATTTACATCAGAGAGATTGTTTGCCTTCATGGGGTGCCAGTTTCCTTTATTTCAGACAGAGGCACGCAGTTTACATCGCAGTTTTGGAGGGCCGTGCTGCTAGAGTTGGGCACTCAGGTTGAGTTGAGCACAACATTTCACCCTCAGACGGACGGTCAGTCCCAGCGCACTATTCAAATATTGGAGGACATGCTACGCTCTTGTGTCATTGATTTTGGGGGCTCATGGGACCAGTTTCTGCCACACGCGGAGTTTGCTTACAACAATAGTTATCAGTCGAGTATTCAGATGGCTCCATATGAGGCTTTATATGGGAGGCGGTGTAGATCTCAAGTGGGTTGGTTAGAGCCAGGTGAGGCTAGGCTTTTGGGTACAGACTTAGTACATGATGCTTTGGACAAGGTGAAAGTGATTCAGGAGCGGCTTCACACGGCGCAGTAAAGACAAAAGAGTTATGCTGACCGAAAGGTCCGTGATGTGTCTTACATGGTTGGGGAGAAGGTCTTGCTGAAGGTTTCGCCCATGAAGGGTGTTATGAGATTCGGAAAGAAGGGCAAGTTGAGACCTCGATTTATTTGGCCATTTGAGGTGCTTCGGAGGATTGCGGAGGTGGCCTATGAGCTTGCTTTACTGCCCAACTTATCGAGTGTGCATCCGGTATTTCATGTTTCTATGCTTCGGAAGTATATCGGCGATCCATCTCATGTTTTGGATTTTAGCATGGTTCAGTTGGATGGTGATTTGACTTATGATGTAGAGCCAGTGGCTACTTTGGGGCGATAGGTTCGAAAGCTGAGATCAAAGGATATAGCTTCAGTGAAAGTGCATTGGAGAGGTCAGCCCGTGGAGGAGGCCACTTGGGAGACAGAGCGGGAAATGCGGAGCAGATATCCACACCTATTTTAGACTCCAGGTATGTTTCTTGACCCTTTCGAAGAAGAACGTTTGTTTAACAGGGGGAGGATGTAACGACCCGGTCGGTCGTTTCGAGAGTTATAGCCCTGTTCCCCCATTTCTTACTTCTTTTGTGTTCTTCAACTATATTTTGACTTACCGGGTTTAGTTGGTTCGGGTCCGGAGTGATTTTGGAGTGAGTTGAGACACTTAGTCTCCTGTGAGAAGGATTAAGTTGGGAAAGTTGACCGAATGTTGACTACGTGTAAACGACCTCGGTCTAGAGGCGCAAAAGCGGTCCCAGGGATTTTAATTGATTCCCGCAGAAGCGGAGCTTGGTCCGCAAATGCGTTCCCGCAGATGCGGAGAAGGGACCGTAGGTGCGGCTTCACTGGACAGAATGTATAAATAGAGGACTTCGTGACTTTTCCTCATTTCCACTATTTTCAACTCGGACTTTGGAGCTTTTGAGGTGATTTTTTAAGGGGATTCAAGGATTTTCACTAAGGTAAGTCCCTTGAGCCTAAGTACCCTTTGCTATGGTGTTTTCCCTTTAATTTCTCATCTAATTAGTGGAGTTTTGAAGTTAAAATTGGGGGTTAGGACTTGGGATTTCGGAGAGTGAAATTTGGGGATTTGAGGGACCTAATGATGTCCTATTTTGATAAATTTAGTATGGTTAGACTCATGAGTGAATGGGCTTTTAGGTTTTGTGTCTTTTGTTGGATTCTGAGACGTGGGCCCGGGGGCCGGGTTTGAGCCAATTTTGGGTTTTGAGTCTAATCTAGTAGTTTTTCTTGTGGAATTGATTCCATTGGCATATATAATGGTATGGTACAGCTTGTGGTTAGATTCGGGATGTTTGGAGGCCGATTCGAGAGGCAAAGGCATCGCGGAGTAGGATTTTCTCTGATTGAGGTAAGTAACGGTTATAAATATGGTCGTGAGGGTATAAAACCCCGGGTTTTGTGTCGTATGACTATATTGGAGGTGACACACATGCTAGGTGATGGGCGTGTGGGCGTGCACCGAAAGGATTGTGACTTGGTCCATCCCGTGAGACTGTGGAATCGAATAGCCTACTGTTTATTATGTGTTCCCTCTATTTTTATGTAAAAATTGACTACACTTCACGTTAGAAATCATGTTTAGGCCTTCTGACATCACTATTGAGACCTCTAAGGTTGTGTACTTGTTGAATTAACTGCTATTTGTTGTTTTGTTCTGAGTCATGATATTGCTTGCGTATTTACCTCTATCCCCTCCTACTTATCATTGATACATGTCATTATCTCTATTTGGGCAGAATTATATGTTTTATGAGAGTCTGAGGGACTGGAGAGGTTGGTGACTGAGATAGGGCCTAAGTGCCGAGCTGTGAACTATATGAGAGTATATATATTGGATCGGGTTGCACGCCGCAACGAGCCTCAGGGCTATATAGGTATATATTGGATCGGGTTGCACGCCGCAACGAGCCTTCGGCTGATTATCTTCATTGGATCGGGTTGCATGCTGCAACGAGCCTTATGGCTGTTTATATATTAGATTGGGCTGCACGCCGCAATGATATAATGCTTGGGCTGAAGGAGCCCCTCCGGAGTCTGCACACCCCAGTGAGTGCAGGTACCTATTGAGTATGATTATTGAGGGCTGAGAGCCGAGTGATTGAGCTGTTGAGATGAGCTGAGTGACTGTTACCTTGAGAGGCTATACTTGCTTTCAGTTAACTATTGCACTTAGTTATTATTTGTCCTTGTTGTACAAATTGCTTGAAGACTTGATATCTTGTTTAATTTACTTGAGCACGAACTGATGTGTCTTAAACTATTAAATTTGAAAGCATGAATGTTCCTTATTTAAAGTTATTGAGATAATTGTATTTGTATAGCTCGTCACTACTTCTGAGTTCCTTATTTATTTCTGTTACTTACTGAGTTGGAAGTACTCACGTTACTCCCAGCACCTTGTGTGCAGATCTAGGTGAGACCGGTCGCAGAGATCGTTAAGGTCGTGCGCCTTTGGTTATCGGAGACATACGAGGTAGCTGCCGGCGTCTACAACCCTTGACTCTCCTTCTATTGTTGTCTTTTCTTTCTGTTTTGGTATTTGGTGGAAGATTGTAAACTCTGATTTTAGACCGGGTTTAGATGCTCATGACCATTGTGACACCCTGATGCCGGGCTATCTTTTCCGAATTTTGTTTTGAGTTGAACTCTTTTATGAAGTTTTTAGTATGAAAAAGCTTTGACTAAATTTTTAATGAAATATCAAAGTGTTTTGAGAGGTGTTGTCTTGCTTAGTACCACGATAGGCGCCATCACGACAGGTTAGAGTTTGAGTTGTGACATTGAGTTTATTCCGAGTTGATTTGATAAGGTTCAACACGAGTTTTGAAAGTTGAAAGAGTCAAAGTTCATTAAGTTCGATTTGAGGTACGATTTGTGTTTTTGATGTTGTTATGCATGATTTGAGGCCTCGAATAAGCTCGTGTTATATTATGGGACTTGTTGGTATATTCGGACGAGGTCCCGATGGACTCGGGTGAGTTTCGGATAGGTTTGGGTTGTGTCCACTCATTTTTTATGTTCCGGCGTCGTTTCTTCAAGCATAAATGGTACCACATTAAGCAAATGAGCTCTAATTTCTATTTTGATTGATCATGCATTAGATACGTATCGTAATACTGGAGCCATAACTACTGGAATCATCAAGTTTCAGATTAATTACGACATTGCCACTGAATTCGTATTTAAAAATATGCACTATTTCCAAATAATGAAACCAACATATCTTCTTTATTATAAGGTCAAATATAGTGATTCAAAAGCCTAACTTGATTGGAATTTCACAAGGAATCCATTGGAGGTATCAAAAGCGGGTTTCGGGATCGTTTGGCCCATGAAACGAGGCAAAACAGCGAGCAACTACATTCGTATTTAAAAATCTGCACTATTTCCAAATATTGAAACCAACATATCTCCTTTATTATAAGGTCAAATAGAGTGATTCAAAAGTCTAACTTGACTGGAATTTTACAAGAAATCCATTGGAGGTATCAAAAGCCAGTTTCGGGATCATTTGGCCCACGAAACGAGGCAAAACAGCAAGCAAAAATATGTAATATCGAGAGTTTGTTCATTTGGTTATATTTTTGAGTTGGGGAGCTCGGATTTGGGCAATTTTTGAGGCGATTTTCACGATATAATTGGGGTAAGTCTTCTCTACTCAGTTTTGGTTATATTTCGTGAATCTATCTTCATTTTTGGTAATTGGATTGTGAATTTTAAAGAGAGAAATTGGGGGATTTTGCCTAAAGTTTCAGAGTAAATTTTCGAGTTTTGATCATTGATTCGGAGTCGGATTTGAATGAAACTTATATGGTTGAACTCGTAATTGAATGAGTTTCGTATTTTATGAGTTTTATCAAGTTCCGAGGCGCGGGCCCGGGTTTGACTTTTTGGTTGACTTTGGGGTTTTGAGTAAAGATTCGACCTTTATCGATTGAAATTATTTCCTTAGGATTTATTTGATGTATTTGAGCTGCTTTTGGCTAGTTTTGATCCATTTGGAGGATGGTACGTGCGGAATTGCATTTTTTGAGCATCATTTGACTTGCTCGGTATTGGATTTGTCTTGTTCGAGTTAAGTAACACTTCTAAACATGGTGCTGAGGGTATGAAACCCCGAATTACGTATTATGTGATAGATGTTGAGGTGACATACATGTTAGGTGATGGGCGTGTGGGCGTACACCGTATAAATTGTGATTTAGTCATTACCTTAGGGCTGCGTAGCCATCTTATCTGAACATTCTTGCTGTATTCTATGTGTTAGAGCACTTGAGCTGTGATTCATTCTAGGAATCATGTTTAGGCTATATGCTGGTACTGTTGGGACCTATAGTGGTCATTCTTTGCTGTTGACTGAATTGTTAAATTGCAGTTACGTACTCAGTCTTATCCATCATTTCATATCACATCTCATATCATTAATTAGGGCTGCTTAGTATTAGCATTGTGACCCCGAGGGATTGGAGAGGTTGATGACCGAGTGAGGCTAAGGGCTTAATTGTGAGTGACATTTATGGGATCGGGCTGCACGCCACAATTTATTTTACTTATTTATGCTTGGATTTGGCTTATTATAGCGCTTGGGCTGACGGAGCCCCTTCGCAGTCTACACCCCCACAGTGAGCATAGTTGGTTTATATTGAGGGATGGATCTTCCCTAGGCATGGATCTTGCCTGAATCATTTATATTTGGGGATGGATTTTCCCTGGGCTGGATTGGACTTATACAGTACTGATGCAACGATCTGGCCGGTCGTTTTGAGAGTTATACCACGATCCCCTATTTACTGCTTCTCCAGTATCTTTTTCTGCTTATGTGACTCGCTGGGAGGTCTTGTTTTTGGTTTTGGAGTGTTTTGGGATACTTAGTCCCTAAATGGAAGCTTAAGCCTTATGATTTTGGCCGTAGTCGGAACTTTATGAAGACGACTTCGGAATGGAGTTTCGTTAGTTCTGTTAGCTTTATTGGGTTATTTTGGACTTAGGGGCGTGTTCGGATCGTGTTTTGGAGGTATGTAACTGATTTAGGCTTGAAATGGCGTAAGTTGAATTTTTGGAGATTTTGACCGGTAGTAGATTTTTTTATATCGAGTCGGATTCCAATTTCGGAAGTTGGAGTTGGTCCGTAATGTTGAATATGAATTGTGTGCAATATTTTAGGTCAATCAGACGTGGTTTGATAGGTTTCGGCATCAATTGTAATAATTTGAAGTTTCAAGTTCATTAAGCTTTGATTGGAGGGTGATTCGTATTTTTAGCATTCTTTGATGTGATTTGAGGGCTAGACAACGTTCGTATGGTGTTTTAGGACTGGTTGGTATGTTTGGTTGAGGTCCCGGGGCCTACGGGTGAGTTTCATATGTTTAATAGATCATTTTTGACTTGTGAAAGATAGCAGATTTTCTGGTTTTCCAGTTGCTGGTTTCCTTCTTCGTGTTCGCGAAGAGGAGCTGGAGGCAGGAGGAAGATTGATCTTCGCGTTCGCAAAGTGGGGGTCGCTTTAGCGAAGGGGTTGTTAGGCAGTGAATCGCGAACGCAAGAAGGGCATCGCCTTCGCGTAGAGAAAGTTGAGCGGCTGGGACCCCAGGCCTTTTTGCCTACGCGTTCGCGATGTTGGTCACTCGTTCACGTAGGGTTGAGATGAGTGATCTTCGTTGTTCATGACAAGGGTATCGCGTTCGCGATGACGGGATTCTGGGTCAAAGTGATATTGTGCTTCTCGAACGCGAGGGTCCTTCACTTGGTAACGATTCGTCACTTGTTTTTTTTGTTATATCCCACTAATCTATCATTAATTTCACCTATAATTTCGGATTTGAGTTGGAAAATTGGGGGAAAATGTGAAGAAGTTCTTCAACTAAGATTTTGTGTTTTGATTGAGATTTTGATATCAGATTTGGGTAATTTTGGTATGATTAAACTCGTGAGTGAATGAGTGTACATATTTTGTGACATTTACCCGATTTTGAGACGTGGGCTCGGGGAGGCTTTTTGGGGTGATTTTCTAATTTCTTGCTTTAGCTTTGATTTCATTAATTAGATTAGTCTCTTATATTTATATGTAAGGTACGTATTTGATTTTGGCTAGTTTGGGTCATTCGGAGTCGGATATTTGTGGGAAAAGCATTGTTATAGATTGATTTGAGCTTGGTTCGAGGTAAGTGGCTTGCCTAACCTTGTGTGGGGGAACTCCTCTTAGGATTTGGTACTGTTGTGATATGTGAGCGCCATGTACGTGAGGTGACAAGTGCATACACGGGTTATTTGTTGTAAACCCATCTTTTTACTGATAATAACCCATTTTTCCTTAATTAAGTTATACTATCATGTGTTGTTATCCTGTTTAGTCTAGAATAACATGTCTACGTGTCTTCAATGCTTATCTGAACTCTGTGCAATATGCTTAGTGAATTTTCCTATGTTTCCTTGACTTGTACTCAATCTAAATTGTAGGTTTTTGTGTTGTTACCGGTATTTCTATTATCTTGATCTGTGTATTTACTTTGGGACTACAGGACGGTATCCCGGGAGATTCTCCATGCATATTTACTTAGGGACTACAGGATAATATCCCGGGAGATTCCCCTGCACATTTACCTTTGAGACTATGAGGCGGTACCTTGGGAGTTCTCCCTGTACATTTACTTTTGGGACTACAAGACGGTATCTCGTGAGACCCCCTGTTGTTTATTCCTGTGTACTGTACTACTATCCTTGTTGTGTTTTCCTTGTTAAATTCCAATCTTTTATTATACTTTGCATTCTCCTGCTTTAATTATTATATACCAGTGGGCCTGACCTGACCTCGTGACTACTCGACCGAGGTTACGCTTGGCACTTACTAGGTACTGTTGTGGTGTACTCATGCTAATCTTCTGCACATATTTTTGTGTGCAGATCCTGGAACTTCTTACCAGCCATGTCATCAGTGAGCACCGACAGTTGAAGACTTCAAGGTATATCTGTTGCGTCCGCAGACCTTGGAGTCCCCCTCCATTCCCCCCTATGTATATTATTTCCTGTACTTCTTTTGTTAGACTCTAGTGTATAGAGACACTAGTTTTCCTTCTGTAGTTTGTGACTCATGATGTTCCGGGTTGTGGGAAGATTGTGTATTATTGAGGAATTGATTATTTGTACATGCCGGCGGCATGGTTATCAGTTATGTTATTATTAATTGCAGTTAGTTGTGAGTTTTTACTTCTTTTCCTGTTATTCCGTAATTGTTTAGGCTTACCTAGTTGTAGAGACTAGGTACCATCACGATGTCTTACGGAGGGGAAATTGAGTCGTGACAAGTTGGTATCAGAGCTCTAGCTTCATATGTGTCATGAGTCACAAGTCAGTTTATTAGAGTCTCGTAGATCCGTACGAAGACGTCTGTACTTATCTTCGGGAGGCTATGGAACTGAAAATTACACTTCTTTGATTCCTTGTCATGCGAAGATTTGTTGACTTCGAAATTCTAAACTTCTATGTTCTATTCTCTCATAGATGGTGAGGACTTGTACATGCGGATCAGATGACCAGGCACCCACGCCCCTTGTTAAAGCCGCCAGAGGCCAGGGTAGAGGCCGAGGACGTCCATGCGGTGTAGCCAGAGCACCCGCACGAGCTGCTACAGAAGAGCCCCCAGTAGCTCCAGCTGGAGGGCAGACACCTGAGATACCTGTTACTGCACTAGCCTTCCAGGACACTTTAACCCAGTTTCTGAGCATGTTCAACACCTTAGCTCAGGCTGGATTGATTTCACTTGCTCCTACCACATCTCAAGTCGGGGGAGGAGCACAGAGTCCCGCCGCCCGTAACCTAGAGCCGCGAGTTTTGGTCGATCAGATTCCAGAGGTTATACCGATGACACCCATAGCCCCAGTTCAGCCCAAGGGTAGTGCAACAATTTCTGAGGAGTAGTAGCGTAGGCTCGAGAGGTACAAGAAGTACCACCCTCCTACCTTTAGTGGTTTTGGTGAGAGAGGATGCTCAGGGTTATTTGGAGGAGTGCCACCTTATCCTCCGCACTATGGGCATAATAGAGTCGAGTAGGGTTTCCTTCACTGCGTTTCAGCTTAGAAGAGCAGCCTATCAGTGGTGGCGTGCCTATGAGTTAGACAGCCCGGCTTAGGCAGCTTCACTTTTATGGACTCAGTTCTCGGATATGTTAGGAGTATGTTCCCCAGAGCCTCAGAGATGTATGGCGTGCCAAGTTTGATTAGTTGCGCCAGGGTTTTATGACTATGTCAGAGTATGCAGTTCGTTTCAGTGATTTCGCTAGACATGCACCGGCCTTGGTTTCTATAGTTTAAGAGAGGGTCCGTCGATTTATCGAGGGGCTCCATCCCAGCATCATGACTAGCATGGCCTGGGAGTTAGAGATGGATATCTCATATCAGCAGGTTGTGAGTATTGCTAGGAGAGTGGAGGGTATGCTTGCTCGGGAGAGGGAGGAGAGAGAGGCCAAGAGGTTTTGAGAGACTGGTTCTTATTATGGTGCTCGTGCACCAGCTGCAATTCGACATGGTAGGGGCTGTGTGGGTCGCCCTGTTCATTCAGCTCTTCCAGCCGCTAGTGGTATTCCGATTACTTCTAGGCCCCATGAGCCTTATTATGCGCCGCTAGTATCTAGTGTACCTCCTGTATGTGGTGCTTTTAGCGGTCAGTCCAGCAAACCTGGACCGAGCCAGCCACAACAGCCACGCCCTCCTAGAGCTTGTTTTCCATGCGGCGACACTCGCCATATGGTGAGGGATTGCCCTAGACTTAGGAGGGGTGCACCTCCATAGGCTTCTCAGCTACTACATGCTCCACCGGGTCCTCCGACTATGGTTACAGCACCAGCTACTACTCCACCTGCTCAACCAGCTCGAGCTGGAGGTCAGGGAGGTAGAGGTCGCTCTTGAGGAGGAGTCCGTGCCAGATACTATGCCCTTCTTGCTCGTACAGAGGCAGTTGGTTTCGAGTCTGTCATTACAGGTATTGTTCCGGTCTGTCATAGAGATGCGTCGATTCTATTCGATCCATGCTCCACTTATTCCTATGTGTCATCTTATTTTGCCATGTATTTGGGCGTATCTCGTGATTCCTTGAGTTCTCCTATTTATGTGTCTACACTTGTAGGGTGGACCGTGTGTATCGGTTGTGTTTGATTGTTCTTAGTGATTTTGAGACCAAAGCCGATTTATTATTGCTCAGCATGGTAGAGTTTGATATTATCTAGGCTTGGACTGGTTGTCGCCCCATTATGATATTCTTGATTGTCACACTAAGACCGTGACGCTGGCTATGCCAGGCTTACCACGATTAGAGTGGAGGGGTACCTTAGATTACACTCCCTGATGTGTTTGCATCTGATCTTCTGGGCATGCCGCCCAGACAGAGATATTGACTTTGGCATTTATTTGTTTCCAGGCACCCAGCCCATCTCTATTCCTCCATATCGTATGGATCATCCTGAGTTGAAGGAGTTGAAGGAGCAGTTACAGGAGTTTCTTGATAAGGGCTTCATCCGACCTAGTGTGTCACCTTGGGGTGCTCCGCTCTTGTTTGTGAAGGAGAAGGATGGTTCTATGCGTATGTGCATTGATTATCGCCAGTTGAACAGAGTTACAATGAAGAAAAGGTATCCATTGCCTCGTACTGATGGCTTATTTGATCAGTTACCGGGTGCCAGGGTGTTCTCCAAGATTGACTTGCGTTTAGGCTATCATTAGTTGAAGATTTGGGAGCCAGATATCCCGAAGACCGCTTTCAGGACTCGATATGGTCACTAACGAGTTCATTGTGATTTTATTTGGGCTGACCAATGCCCCAGTAGCTTTTATGCACTTGATGCACAATGTGTTCTGGCCCTTTCATTGTGTTTATTGACGACATTCTATTGTACTCCCGGAGTTAGGAGATCATGAGCAGCACTTGAGGACTGTGCTTCAGACCTTGAGAGAGAAGATATTATATGCAAAGTTCTCAAAAAGTGAGTTGTGGTTAGATTCCATGGCATTTTTGGGTCATGTAGTATCGAGTGATGGGATCAAGGTGGATTCGAAGAAGGTGGAAGCAGTGCAGAGTTGGCCCAGACCGTCCTCAGCTACGAAGATCGGGAGTTTCTTCGGTTTGGCAGGGTATTACCGTCGATTTGTTGAGGGATTCTCATCTATTGCAGCATTTTTGACCAGGCTGAACCAGAAGGGTGCTCTGCTCAGATGGACAGAGGAGTGTGAGGAGAGCTTTCAAAAGCTCAAGACAGCTTTGACTACAGCTCCAGTATTGGTATTACCTTCAGGTTTGGGGTCTTATACTGTATATTGTGATGCATCGCGGGTTGGTCTCGGTACGATGTTGATGCAGGACCGTAAGGTGATTACCTACGCGTCCAGACAGCTAAAGGTGCATGAAGAACTATCCTGTCCACGGCCTTGAGTTAGCAGCTAGTGTTCATTCCTTGAAGATTTGGCGGCACTATTTGTACGGTGTCCCTTGTGAAATCTACACCGATCACCGGAGCTTGCAGAATTTGTTCAAGCAGAAGGATCTTAACTTGCGTCAGTGGAGGTGGTTGGAGTTGTTTAAGGACTATGATATTACTATTTTATACCATCCCATGAAGGCCAATATGGTGGCCGATGCCTTCAGTCGCAGGGCGGAGAGTTTGGGGAACTTAGCATATTTACCAGCAGTAGAGAGGCCGTTGGCGTTAGATGTTCAGGCCTTGGCCAACCAGTTTGTTAGATTGGATATATCTGAGCCAAGTCGAGTTTTGGCTTGTGTGGTCTCTCAGTCTTCTCTTTATGATCGTATCCGGCAGCGTCAGTATGATGACCCCATATGCTTGTCCTTAAGGACACGGTTTAGCACGGTGATGCTAAGGAGGTCACTATTGGAGATGATGGTGCATTGAGGATGCAGAGCAGGCTATGTGTACCCAATGAAGATGGTTTGCGTGAGTTGATTCTCCAGGAGGCTCACAGTTCGTGGTACTCCATTCATCCAGGTGCCGTGAAGATGTATGAGGACCTGAAACAACATTATTGGTTGAGGAGAATAAAGAAGGACATAGTAGAATTTGTAGCTCGGTGTCTAAATTGCCAGCAAGTGAAGTATGAGCATCAGCGGCCAGGTGGGTTTCTTCAGAAGTTAGAGATTCCGGAGTGGAAATAGGAGCGAATCACTATGGATTTCGTTGTTGGGCTTCCACGGACTCAAAAGAAGTTTGATGCAGTTTGGGTAATTGTGGATAGGCTGACTAAGTCAGCTCATTTCATTCTTATGATGACTATTTATTCTTCCGAGCAGCTGGCTCGAGTCTATATCCGAGATATTGTCTGACTTCATGGCGTGCCGGTATCTATCATATTTGACCGGGGTATGCAATTTACATCATGGTTCTGGACGACCGTACAACATGAGTTAGGTACTCGAGTGGAGGTGAGCACAACATTTTACCCTCACACGGACGGACATTCTGAGCACACTATTCAGATGTGTTACACCCCATGTTTTCGTACATGGAAGTACGCCATAAGTAAATCGATATAAGCTCGGAAATGAGATGTTACATCCCGCATTTTTCGTACGTTAACGTTTTGTCGTAAGTTAGCGGCATAAGTTCGGGAATGAGTTTATTTGGGGATTATAAGTATTATGTTATTTCAGACAAGTGATAAGTAAATTCGTGAAGGTTAGAGGGTAAGCGAATCGGAGAAAATGAGGTTCGTCGAAGTTTGACATATTTGCGATAATTTTTAATTATGTGGATAATTTGGGTAATTAATGATTTTTGATGGGAGACTAGCTAATTAATTAAGGTTTTTGGATAAGAACATCACATGGCCGCTCTTTCCTTAGGAAAAGGTGACTCTTAAAGTCAAATAAAAGGTGGCAAAAATTTGGAGAATTCCTTGGCCAACTAAGCCACAAGTGGGGCCCACCAACCAACAATATTAAAGAAGTATCCTTACCTTATTAAGGTTGGATGTTAAGCTTATTAACTAACATGATTTCATAGCATCTTCAACAAATCCATGAAAGACTTCTCAAATTCAAAAGAGAAATATATCTATCTTCATAGTAACGTGAGTTACTTCAACAAGAATATCATACGAATTTTTTCCTACTTTCATCCGCCGTTACATGTTGTCCCAATTGACGTGTGTTGAAAGGATTATCAAGAGAATCGGCTCAGGTATGTTAAGGCTATCCCTTCTTTCTTTTTGGCATGATCTATACGATACAAATGAAACGAGCAAATGCACAACTTCCATAAATGATCTATTCATAGAAGTATTAGAGATGCCTATGTTCTTGAATTCCCATATGTCTTATTATTCTATCGTCTCTTCATGGGTCTCAGAAAATAAGTAAGTTGATAAAGTTTGTTCCATGATATTAATCAGAGGTATACTGGTCTTATGACGTTCCGAGAGATTTTATTGACGTACTTCTCATGCATTGCATTCATTTATACATGTACATTGACCCATGACCAGACGGTGTTATATATATATATATATATATACATATATATACATACATATATATATATATACATATATATACATACATATATATATATATATATATATATGTATGTATATATATATATATATGTATATATATATATATATGTATATATATGTATGTATGTATGTATGTATGTATATGGTAGTATGAAAGGTAACGGTAGTT
>NW_017670982.1:369905-377405 GCF_001879085.1 Nicotiana attenuata | reverse complement strand
ATTGAATGCTAATTCTCCGTCACCGTCACCACCATGGTAGGTGTTATTGGCCAATTTTTGCAATATTGACACTGCACGGCAGTAGCAAACACACAGCCACTCAGCTTCTCTTTTTCGCACACACAGCCTGACACTTAGAATTATTCAGACTTTAGCCAAACTTAACAACACACAGAATTACGGGTTAATCACTCAACCTTTATTATTCTCGCAGAATGCAAAAAGGACTCACGTTAGGAAAGGCTCACAATATGCTACTTGCCTTGTCCAAACGAAATACACATATAAAAAGGGGCCTGCCTATGGTAGTTTTACAAAAGGGCAGTTGGGGCAGTTAAAACAATGTGCCATTGAATTCAAATTCAAACCCTTCCCACGTATTTGGACTTGTCTTCAGCATTAGAGTCAACTGCACATGTGCTTTGCATGTGCCTTTAACTTCCACAGCACATGCATAGCACACCTCTTTCAGCATATGCCTTGCACACTTGCCTTCCATCTTTTTGCCCACACTTAGTCTATTGCCTTGCCTTGTTTTGGACCATGCCTCGCCCATATGTTCATAGCCATGCCTTGCCACAAACTTAGTCGTCCCACTGATCACGCATGCCTTTGTCAAGTGCCATGCCTTCGTTGCCATTGCCGATGCCTACGAACCAAGGTTGCCTTGCCAACACTCAAGGCACCTTGCCTAGCTGACTTGTCTATGTCCATCACCAACTTAGACACACGCCCAACTTTGAACATTGCTTGTCAAACCTTCCACAAACCCATGTCAAGGGGCAATGTACAAGCCCTTGACACGGATTCTGCCCGACCTTCGTCAAGTCTCATTATTAGGGGCTAACAAACCAAACCGGTTGAACTCGATGCCCTCTTCGAGGCGGATCTCAAGTAGTCTTGGATTTGATCTTCGAATTGCCATAATGAATTACCCTTCTCCCAAGTTGCATCTCCCTCGGGCTTGCCTTTCCATTGAATTAAAAAATTTGTCCGCCTATTCTTTTTGTGCATCCCAAGTACCCGGTGGTCCAAAGTCTTTTTAGTCTCGTCCTCAATCTAAGTGCGCACTTCAAGAGGAGCTTTCTTGATTTTATGCCTATCCGGATCTTCAGGATCTTCCACATAAGGCCGCAAATAACTCACATGGAAAGTTGGGTGTATTTTCATTCTTTCCGGCAGCTTCAAACGGTAAGCAACTTCACCCACCTTTTCAATAACTTCAAATGGACCATCATATCTTGAAACCAATGCTCTATGCCTTACCCTGCTATCAATCTTTTTCCAGATTTGAGGAGTAAGCTTCAACAACCCTTTGTCGCCCACTTTGAACTCTAACGGACGCTTGTTCCGATCAGCATATTTTTTCATGTGTTTCTGGGCCTCTTTCAAACTGTCTGCAGCTTCATCCATCATAATTTGTCTATCAAACCCATAACGATATGCCGCTGGATATTTCCCACCAGTCTTCTGTTGCACCATCTTCGTTGGTAACCTTGGTTGCTTTCCCATAACGATCTCAAATGGACTTTTCTCCGTGGCTGAAGACTTGTGCAAATTGTAGGAGAATTGTGCACAATCTAACAAGTCAGTCCAATTCCGTTGACTCGCAGTCACAAAATGTCTCAAATACTCTTCTAGCAGATGATTGATTCTTTCGGTTTGGCCATCAGTTTGGGGATGGTTCACCGTTGAGAACTTTAAGTTTGTGCCCAGCAAATTGAACAAGTAAGTCCAGAATCTGCCTGTGAACCGTGCATCCCTATCACTAATAACATCCTCTAGCATACCGAAATACTTCACCACATTTTCGAAGAATAATTCCGCAGCAACTTTAGAGGGACATTCTGTTGGAGCAGCAATAAAAACGGCATATTTTGAAAACCTGTCGACCATTACCATAATCAAAGACAACCCATTGACTTTCGGGAACCCGCTGA
The DNA here is from genome assembly GCF_001879085.1 of Nicotiana attenuata. Taxonomy (NCBI): domain Eukaryota; kingdom Viridiplantae; phylum Streptophyta; class Magnoliopsida; order Solanales; family Solanaceae; genus Nicotiana; species Nicotiana attenuata. Next base: position 375,465 of record NW_017670982.1, on the reverse strand, counting down.
TAAAATCCATTGAAACGGATTGCCATGTTTCTTCAGGAATTGGCAAAGGTTGCAGCAAACCTGCTTCTTTCTTCCATTCGGTTTTATCAAGCTGACACACAAGACAACTTTTCACATAAGCTTCCACATCTTGTTCCATCTTTGGCTAGAAATAATATCGCGACAACAACGCCATCATCCTCTCAATGCCCGGATGACCAGCCCAAAGTGTATCGTGTGACTCCTTCAGTAATTCACGATGAAGTCCGTCACCAAGTGGTACAACGATTCTCCCCCCTTTGAAATGGAGAAGATCGTCCTCGATCCAGTACCTCCTCATAGTACCTTCTTTCACATGATTCATTGTTTTTATGTACAATGGATCATTCACAGCAGCTGACTTGATCTTATCAAGAAAATCTGACTCAAGTCGTGTAATGGAATAAACAGCAGCAAAGACTTCCTTCCGGCTCATTGCATCCGCGACCTGGTTGTGCTTTCCCAGCTTATGCTCCCACACAAAATCATTTTCTGCTAAAAATTCCTTCCAACGTGCTTGCTTTGGACTCAACTTTTTCTGTGTCTTGAAGAAAGTATTTGCCACATTGTCCGTCCTCACGACGAATTTTGTTCCCAGCAAGTAAACACGCTAGATTTGTAAGCAATGAATAAAAACAACCATCTCCTTTTCATGAGCCGAATATCTCTGCTCCACTTCATTCAACTTCCTGCTTTCAAAGGCCACGGGATGACCTTCTTGAACCAGCACGCCTCCAACAGCCTTATCGGATGCATCGGTATGAACTTCAAAGGGCAACTCAAAATCAGCAAGCCGCAAGATAGGTTCCGAGGCAATGGCTTCTTTCAACACATCAAATGCAGCACTGCATTTTTCTGACCAATCCCACCTAACATTCTTCTTTAACAAATCCATCAAAGGAGCAGCTTTCTTTGAGTAACCAGCAATCAATTTCCTTTAATAGTTAGCCAACCCGAGGAAAGATCTCAATTCTTTCACAGAATTAGGCGCCTACCACTCCACAATGACCCGCACCTTTTTCGGGTCCATCCGCACTCGATTCTAGCTCACCAAGTGCCCAAGAAATTTGATCTCCTGTTTAGCAAATTCACACTTTTTTCTATTTTCACATACAACATGTACTCCCTCAAACGAGACAGCACTTTTATCAAGTGTGACATGTGTTCATCTAGGGTCCGACTATAGATAACAATGTCGTCTAAGTATACAACGACAAAGTCATCTAAGTACTCATACAACACATCATTCATCAGGTTGCAAAACGTAGCAGGGGCATTTGTCAACCCAAACGGCATAACAAGGAATTCATATGAGCCATACCTCGTAACACAAGTAGTTTTAGACTCATCACCTTCAGCTATCCGTACCTGCCAATAACCAGACCGTAACTCAAGCTTCGTGAACCAACAAGCCTTGCTCAATCTATCCATCAAGTCCTGCACCAACGGAACCGGATATTTGTTCTTCACAGTCACCTTGTTCAACGCCCGATAACCAACATACATCCGAAGCGTCCCATCCTGTTTCTTTTGAAATAAAACAGGTGCACCAAATGGAGCTTTTGATGGCTTAATCAGTCCCGCATCAAGCAACTCGTTCAATTGTTTCCGCAATTCAGCCAAGTCTTTTGGCGCCGTCCGATAAGGAGGTTGAGCAGGAGGCATCGAACCCGGCATCAACTCTATCTTGTGATCAATAGCCCTCCGTGGTGGCAGATTCTTAGGCAACTCCGGTGGCATCACATCAGCAAAGTCACTCAAAATTTGAGCAACGCAGTCCGGCACTTCAACCTTTACATCAGGCTTCACTTCAATCATAGCAGCAAGGAAAGTCTCGTCTCCCCTTTTCAACCCTTTCTCGACCATCATGGCAGAAATTAGTGAAGTCTTCCGTTGAGTTTCTTCTTTCCCATAAGGATGAACAGCCTTCACAAAAGCAGGAGCCATTTCATGCATTATCATCACTCCATCCAAATGAGGCATTGGAACAAAGCGATGTTTCCGCATAAAATCGATCCCAACAGACATAGGAACATCATAAGCCATTCCCATAATGGCTTGTGCTTTGGCATTCACAGTCTTCATGTAGGAGGGACATTTACTCACACTCAATCCGTACTTATGCACCAAATTGGCTGAAACAAAGGTGTGAGTAGCGCAAGTATCTACCATAGCTATCACACTTTTGTCCCCAATTCTCATTTCAATATGCATCAGTAAGGAATGAGGGTTAGTCTCGTTGCTTGTGGCATTAACCAACGAAATAACATTCAACGATTGCAAAGGATTCACTAAGGCAGCAGCAATTTCCTGACCTTCTCCATCCTGCTTATTTTCTGTAGCAAGCAAAGCATTAACCCGCTCCCGATTCGGACAATTCTTGGCAAGGTGAGGTCCGCCGCACGTCCAGCAACCATCGCTCTTTTTTGTTTGTGACGCCTTTGTTTCTAGCAGGTCCATCAGCAACAGCCTTGCCCTTTTCCACAACTTCTTTTCGAATTTCTTTCCTCCATTCCCCTTTCTTCTCCACCATTTTCTTAGGTTTTGAAGTAGAAGGAATTTCAGAAAGACTACGGGTACTGCGATAATCCACCAAAGAATTCGCTGCAGCAATCGCACTCGGGAGATCTTTCAAGTTCTGTCTACTAAGTTCGTTCTGCGCCCATGCTTGCATTCTAGAAATAAAGTTATGCAATTTATCATCCTCCGACATGTTCTGAATATCCAGCATTAAGGAAGTGAATTCCTTAATATAATCAGGAATAGATCCAGTTTTCCTTAAACGTTTCAAGCGATCCCTAGCAAGCCAAGATGCATTGCTAGGCAAGAATTGGTCCTTCATTTCCTTCCGAAGTTTTACCCACGCATCTATCTTGGGTCTGCCCGCACCTTCATCATCAGCCATGCGAGTTCTCCACCACAATTTAGCATCTCCAATTAGGTACATGCTTGTAATTGTAACTTTCTCTCCGTCCGGAACTTTGGCAGCAGCAAAGTACTGCTCCATATCCCACAGAAAATTCTCCAATTCTTTAGCACTACGCGCTCCACAAAACGCCTTAGGATCAGGGATCTTCCCTTTTGAACGTTCTTCACTGCCTTGGCTTGGAGCAGCCAATGCCCTTCGAAGAACAGTAATTTCAGTGTTCAAAGTTTCGATCTCTTTCTTCAGATCTTCAACTTGAACATCCGTAGCCTCACAGGTTTGTTGGATACCATCACGAAACTGATCCATGCCATCCTTTAAAGGGTAGATCTCAGTAATTAGATCTGTCAGGTCTAAAGGATCATCCGTCACACCGATCAGCGCCTCCAACCTTTGTACACGATCACGTAAGTCTGAATTAGACCCACCAGCCATGGCCACAAATCACGACCAAGCTCTGATACGAGTTGTTACAGGGCCAATTTTCGCAATATTGACACTGCACGGCAGTAGCAAACAGACAGCCACTCAGCCTCACTTTCGTACACATAGCCTGACACTTAGAATTATTCAGACTTTAGCCAAATTAACAACACACAAAATTATGGGTAAAACACCCAACCTTTATTATTCTCGCAGAATACAAAAAGGACTCACGTTAGGAAAGGCTCACAATATGCTACTTGCCTTGTCCAAACAAAATACACATATAAAAAGGGGCCTGCCTATGGCAGTTTTACAAAGGGGCAGTTGGGGCAGTTAAAACAATGTGCCATGCACATGACAGACCTACAAACAAGGTAACCAATCTGTTTGAATTCAAATTCAAACCCTTCCCACGAAATTGGACTTGTCTTCAGCATTAGAGTCAACTGCACATGTACTTTGCATGTGCCTTTAACTTCCACATCACATGCATAGCACACCTCTTTCAGCACATGCCTTGCACACTTGCCTTCCAGCTTTTTGCCCACACTTAGTCTACTCCCTTGCCTTGTTTTGGACCATGCCTTGCCCATAAGTTCATAGCCACGCCTTGCCACAAACTTAGTCGTCCCACTGATCCACGCATGCCTTTATCAAGTGCCATGCCTTCGTTGCCATTGCCGATGCCCACGAACCAAGGCTGCCTTGCCAACACTCAAGGCACCTTGCCTAGCTGGCTTGTGTAAGTCCATCACCAACTTAGACACACGCCCAGCTTTGAACATCGCTGGTCAACACTTCCACAAACCCATGTCAAGGGGCAATGTACAAGCCCTTGACATGGATTCTGCCCTACCTTCGTCAAGTCTCATTGTTAGGAGCTAACAGTAGGTGTTAGACCCTTGACAGAGCTGATCGGCAAGCGGCGCGGTAGTGGCAAGGATTTTGGCATGATGGCCTTGCCATTGGCCTATTTGCGGGGGAAAACAGCATGCAAGACAATGCGGGTGTTGTCAATGGAAACGAACTGTTGCAAGGGCAAGTGTGACGGACTACACCAAAACATGAGTGGGCTGCGTGCAAGAAAAGGCCAAGACCTTGACGGAACTAGGCGGGCTGGACGGAAGCTTGACAAGGCAAAACGGGAAAGACCTCGGAGCTAAAATGGGGCAACTTAGTGCCAAGGCAGTGGCATTGGCAATATGATGTTTCCATGACTTAGGTGAGCGGGCTGGCACCCAAGGAACTTGTAGGCAACGACTTAGCAAAGGGAATGACATCATGGCTTGGTGACTTGATGCCAAAATCAGCTTGGCATTGGCAAAGGGCATACTTGATCAAGTAGGGGCGACTTGACAAGAACAAGCAACTGTGGCAGCGGGCGTGCGTGCGGCTAAGTCATGGGCGATGAGTTGTGGCGATGGCATTGAGCGGGAGCAGTGTCAAAGGCCAAGGCTGGGCACAAAGCTAGCCCTGGGCATGCAGCAGCTGGCCAAGAAACGCGCACATGCAGCGCACATGGAGTGGTTTTCAAGTGTGATGTGCACATGCTATGCAGTTGGACGGTTACAACTGCCTTGTCCAAGAGTTGCTGATTATAAGGCTAAGTTAATGCACGTTTTTAGGCATGCCTTAGACGTTTTTGATCATGGGGATCATGTCCTATCAGTTGGGGGATGTCAACTGAAAATAGGAAACAGTTTTGGGCTGACTACACTATATATATGTGTGTTAGCAGCCCAAAAAATGGGCTAAGTACCTAGGGAGGGAAATTAGCAAAGATGTAGGCATAGGGTTGTCTATGTCAAGGCTTGAGGATGACAAAATATGTGCCATTGCCTTGCCAAAAGAGTGGGCAGCACGAGCCGCCTTAGGCGGGGGCTTTTATAGGGCAGAATCGTGCAAGTGTTGGCCATTTTTGTGAGTTGGTGCCTGCCAAGGGTGGCAGCACCTTGCCAAACTCGAGAATTTCCTTTGTAATTGATTTTATAAAAGGCTAGGAAAGGGTTCCCGTAAATCTACTTATGTCCTTCTATATTTACATTGCCATAAATTGATTCTAAGTGTTAAACCTCGAAAGCGAAAGAAAATCGGGCAAGGCTGAAGCCAAGTAGGGACTTGACTGCGGCACAACGAGCATCATTTTCGGCGGACGAAAAACGTCCCTATAACAGTAGGCCACTATCCTAC
>NW_017670982.1:364905-367405 GCF_001879085.1 Nicotiana attenuata | reverse complement strand
CAGCTGCCACGAGCGGTGCCAGACACAACCCGCAACAACCGATGGCAATCGGCAACTTACTAAGCTTCGCCCCATGCGCATGGCACCTTGCGGCGCTACTTGCACGGTGCTTTGCCGTTCTGTTGCCAAAAGCCATCAGCCGCCACGAGCGATGTCGCCTCCCGATGTTGCCCGCAACAACCGATGGCAATCGACATGTACTGAGCTTCGCCCCATGCGCACGGCACCTTGCGGCGCTACTTGCACGATACTCCGCCGTTCGTTGTCAAAAGCCATCAGCTGCCACGAGCGGTGCCAGACACAACCCGCAACAACCGATGGCAATCGGCAACTTACTAAGCTTCGCCCCATGCGCATGGCACCTTGCGGCGCTACTTGCACGGTGCTTTGCCGTTCTGTTGCCAAAAGCCATCAGCCGCCACGAGCGATGTCGCCTCCCGATGTTGCCCGCAACAACCGATGGCAATCGACATGTACTGAGCTTCGCCCCATGCGCACGGCACCTTGCGGCGCTACTTGCACGATACTCCGCCGTTCGTTGTCAAAAGCCATCAGCTGCCACGAGCGGTGCCAGACACAACCCGCAACAACCGATGGCAATCGGCAACTTACTAAGCTTCGCCCCATGCGCATGGCACCTTGCGGCGCTACTTGCACGGTGCTTTGCCGTTCTGTTGCCAAAAGCCATCAGCCGCCACGAGCGATGTCGCCTCCCGATGTTGCCCGCAACAACCGATGGCAATCGACATGTACTGAGCTTCGCCCCATGCGCACGGCACCTTGCGGCGCTACTTGCACGACGCTCCGCCGTTCGTTGTCAAAAGCCATCAGCTGCCACGAGCGGTGCCAGACACAACCCGCAACAACCGATGGCAATCTGCAACTTACTAAGCTTCGCCCCATGCGCATGGCACCTTGCGGCGCTACTTGCACGATGCTTTGCCGTTCTGTTGCCAAAAGCCATCAGCCGCCACGAGCGATGTCGCCTCCCGATGTTGCCCGCAACAACCGATGGCAATCGACATGTACTGAGCTTCGCCCCATGCGCACGGCACCTTGCGGCGCTACTTGCACGACGCTCCGCCGTTCGTTGTCAAAAGCCATCAGCTGCCACGAGCGGTGCCAGACACAACCCGCAACAACCGATGGCAATCTGCAACTTACTAAGCTTCGCCCCATGCGCATGGCACCTTGCGGCGCTACTTGCACGATGCTTTGCCGTTCTGTTGCCAAAAGCCATCAGCCGCCACGAGCGATGTCGCCTCCCGATGTTGCCCGCAACAACCGATGGCAATCGACATGTACTGAGCTTCGCCCCATGCGCACGGCACCTTGCGGCGCTACTTGCACGACGCTCCGCCGTTCGTTGTCAAAAGCCATCAGCTGCCACGAGCGGTGCCAGACACAACCCGCAACAACCGATGGCAATCGGCAACTTACTAAGCTTCGCCCCATGCGCATGGCACCTTGCGGCGCTACTTGCACGATGCTTTGCCGTTCTGTTGCCAAAAGCCATCAGCCGCCACGAGCGATGTCGCCTCCCGATGTTGCCCGCAACAACCGATGGCAATCGACATGTACTGAGCTTCGCCCCATGCGCACGGCACCTTGCGGCGCTACTTGCACGACGCTCCGCCGTTCGTTGTCAAAAGCCATCAGCTGCCACGAGCGGTGCCAGACACAACCCGCAACAACCGATGGCAATCTGCAACTTACTAAGCTTCGCCCCATGCGCATGGCACCTTGCGGCGCTACTTGCACGATGCTTTGCCGTTCTGTTGCCAAAAGCCATCAGCCGCCACGAGCGATGTCGCCTCCCGATGTTGCCCGCAACAACCGATGGCAATCGACATGTACTGAGCTTCGCCCCATGCGCACGGCACCTTGCGGCGCTACTTGCACGACGCTCCGCCGTTCGTTGTCAAAAGCCATCAGCTGCCACGAGCGGTGCCAGACACAACCCGCAACAACCGATGGCAATCCGCAACTTACTAAGCTTCGCCCCATGCGCATGGCACCTTGCGGCGCTACTTGCACGATGCTTTGCCGTTCTGTTGCTAAAAGCCATCAGCCGCCACGAGCGATGTCGCCTCCCGATTTTGCCCGCAACATCCAATGGCAATCGACACTTACTAAGCTTCGCCCCATGCGCACGGCACCTTGCGGCGCTACTTGCACGATGCTCCGCCGTTCGTTGCCAAATGCCAATGTTTGCCACGAGCGGTGTCACCACCAGGCATACTACGAGCCCACACGAGTACTTGCCGGCGCGGTTTGTGAACTTCGGGGACGTAGCACGGACAAGCCGTGCATGCCCCCAATGCCCACGCCCCATGCCAGCGTCCCCCATGCATGCCCGCCTCTGCCTGGCAGCAAGCACCTGAGGTGCCTTTCAACACCTCTACCCCCCTTATATATACTTAAAAAAAAAAAACCCAAGTTTCAGGAGTAGACATGTTTTGGCCAGAGAATCATAATGGAGTTGTACAACACCAAATAG
>NW_017670982.1:347405-357405 GCF_001879085.1 Nicotiana attenuata | reverse complement strand
ACCTTTTATCTAATAAATGCATCCCTTCTAGAAGTCGGGGTTTGTTGCACGTATTAGCTCAAGAATTACTACGGTTATCCGAGTAGTAGATACCATCAAACAAACTATAACTGATTTAATGAGCCATTCGCAGTTTCACATTCTGAATTTGTTCATACTTACACATGCATGGCTTAATCTTTGAGACAAGCATATGACTACTGGCAGGATCAACCAGGTAGCATTCCTCATTGACGCCGGCGTCGCATGAGCATGGCCGACCAAAAGGGCACGGCCATGTCCAAGACGAGCACGACCGTCATTCGTAAGGAGCATTCTTTGGGCAGATAGGAGCCAATGAAGACCCCATGCCCATTGTGTTTACCAAATCCGAGAGTCTGAGCATACTAGTCGTGGACCAAGCCATCGCAGGGCGAAGCCAGGACGACCTGGGACACAACTGCAGCTTTTGGATCACCCCGTACGTCGAACGCGAGAGGGGAAAGCCAACCGATTGTGCTTGATAATGCCTTGGCATTAGGTATGCAACACAGAAAACCGACGCCGAACAAGCCTAATTTGCGCTTGTGCCATGACTGAGATGGCATGCGGGCTAGGACGTCGCTGCTCAAGCAGGGATCCAACCTAGCCACACAAGCCGAACACCACTCATGTGGCGCACGTACACTTGCCTCGCCAATGCATGCCAACAACAGCCCCAACACGCGACGCGCAGCCATGTGTTGTTGCCGATGCCAACATTGCAAAGCCAAGACAAGCCCCGCAAAGCACGAAAAAATGGGTTGGAGCATAGAAACGAAGAACGCGCCACAAGTTAAAGGCACGAACACAGCCCACAACAACCGATGGCAATGGGCAATGTACTAAGCTTCGCCCCATGCGCATGGCACCTTGCGGCGCTAGTTGCATGATGCTTCGCGTTTCGTTGCCAAAATCAATCAGCCGCCACGAGCGATGTCGCCACCCAATGTTGCCCGCAGCAACCGATGGCAATGGGCAACGTACTGAGCTTCGGCCCATGCGCACAGCACCTTGCGGTGCTACTTGCACGACGCTCCGCCGTTCCTTTGCCAAAAGCCATCAGCCGCCACGAGCGATGCCAGACACAACCCCCAACAACCGATGGCAATGGGCAATGTACTAAGCTTCGCCCCATGCGCATGGCACCTTGCGGCGCTAGTTGCACGGCGTTTCGCCGTTTCATTGCCAAATACCATCAGCCGCCACGAGCGATGTCGCCTCCCGATGTTGCCCGCAGCAACCGATGGCAATGAGCAAGTACTGAGCTTAGCCCCATGCGCACGACCCTTGTGGCGCTACTTGCACGACGCTGCGCCGTTCGTTGCCAAAAGCCATCAGCCGCCACGAGCGATGTCGNAGGCATTTGGCTACCTTAAGAGAGTCATAGTTACTCCCGCCGTTTACCCGCGCTTGGTTGAATATCTTCACTTTGACATTCAGAGCACTGGGCAGAAATCACATTGCGTAAACATCCGCAAGGACCATCGCAATGCTTTGTTTTAATTAAACAGTCGGATTCCCCTTGTCCGTACCAGTTCTGAGCTGGTTGTTCGACGCTCGGGGAAGGCCCCCGAAAGAAATGTTCCCAGTCCGTCCCCCGGCCGGCACGCGGCGACCCGTTCTCACTGCAGGAGCAGCTCGAGCAGTCCGCCGATAGCCGATGGGTTCGGGATTGGGACCCCCGTGCCCAGCCCTCAGAGCCAATCCTTTTCCCAAAGTTACGGATCCATTTTTCCGACTTCCCTTGCCTACATTGTTCCATCGACCAGAGGTTGTTCATCTTGGAGACCTGGTACGACGATGAGTACGACCGGGCGTGGACGACACTCGGTCCTCCAGATTTTCAAGGGCCACCGGGGGCGCACCGGACACCACGCGACGTGCGGTACTCTTCCAGCCACTGGACCCTACCTCCGTCTGAGTTGTTTCTAGAGTGGGCAGGCTGTTTAAACAGAAAAGATAACTCATCACGAGGCCCCCGCCGACGTCTCCGGACTTCCTAACGTTGCCGTCAACCGCCACGTCCCAGTTCAGGAATTTTTACCCGATTCCCTTTCGGAGTACGCGCAAAATGCGCTATCTGTCGGGGTTCCCCCGACCCTTAGGATCAACTAACCCATGTGCAAGTGCCATTCACATGGAACCTTTCCCCCCTTCGGCCTTCAAAGTTCTCATTTGAAAATTTTCTACTACCACCAAGATCTGCATCGACGGCCGCTCCGCCCTCCTACTCATCTAGGCCTGACACTTGCCCTAACGGCCGGGTCTAGGTTACGCGCTTAAGCACCATCCATTTTCGGGGCTAGTTGATTCGGCAAGTGAGTTGTTACACACTCCTTAGCGGATTCCGACTTCCATGACCACCGTCCTGCTGTCTTAATCGACCAACACCCTTTGTGGGATCTAGGTTAGCGCGCAGTTTGGCACCGTAACTCGGCTTCCGGTTCATCCCGCATCGCCAGTTCTGCTTACCAAAAATAGCCCACTTGGAGCTCTTGATTCCGTGGCACGGCTCAACAAAGTAGTCGCGCCATCCTACCTATTTAAAGTTTTAGAATAGGTCGAGGGCGTTGCGCCCCCGATGCCTCTAATCATTGGCTTTACCCGATCGGACTCGCACGCGAGCTCCAGCTATCCTGAGGGAAACATCGGAGGGAACCAACTACTAGACGGTTCGATTAGTCTTTCGCCCCTATACCCAAGTCAGACGAACGATTTGCTCGTCAGTATCGCTGCGGGCCTCCACTGGAGTTTCCTCTGGCTTCGCCCCGCTCAGGCATAGTTCACCATCTTTCGGGTCCCGACAGGTATGCTCACACTCGAACCCTTCACAGAAGATCAAGGACGGTCGGCGGTGCACCCTAAGGGGGATCTCACCAATAAGCTTCCATACGCCTTACGGGTTTACTCGCCCGATTACTCGTACACATGTCAAACTCCTTAGTCTGTGTTTCAAGACGGGTCGAATGGGGAGCCCACCGGCCAGCGCCCGGAGCGCGCAGATGCCGAAGCACGCCAGAGGCGCGCGCTGCCTACCACAATCGAGGAGACGGCGTTCCACGGGCGTATCAAAGGCTCGGGCTTTGGCCGCCCCCGAATCCACGCTGGTCCACGCCCCTAGTCGATCGGTGGACCGGCTCAACACCGTTCCACATCCGACCGGGGCACATCGACAGCCCCCATCCACTTCTCTATTGTCAATTTCAAGCTCTCTTTGACTCTCTTTTCAAAGTTCTTTTCATCTTTCCCTCACGGTACTTGTTCGCTATCGGTCTCTTGCCCGTATTTAGCCTTGGACGGAATTCATCGCCCGATTTGGGCTGCATTCCCAAACAACCCGACTCGTAGATAGCGCCTCGTGGTGCGACATGGTCCGGGCACAACGGGGCTCTCACCCTCTCTGGTGCCCCCTTCCAGAGGACTTGGGCCCGGTCCGTTGCTGAGGATGCTTCCCCAAACTTCAATTCAGACGGCGGAGCCGCCCGATTCTAAGGATGGGTTGTTCCCGGTTCGCTCGCTGTTACTGGGGGAATCCTTGTAAGTTTCTTTTCCTCAACTTATGGATATGTTTAAACTCAGTCGGTAGTCTCGCCTGACCTGGGGTCGCGGTCGGAGCACCTAAGCACGATAAGGGTCGGGGAGCCCAAACATGCGACGGGTTGGAGCCGCGACATTACGAGAGTTGAGTTTCAACCACCACTTGTCATGACGTCCGTCGCTGTGGACTCGCATTTAGGCCAACCGCACGCTCGGGGTGCACGAGAGGCCATTATCCGTCCCACGACACCATCGCGACCATGAGACTGGGCTTGGTCTGTGGGGGCGACGCGATGCGTGACGCCCAGGCAAATGTGCCCTCGGCCTAATGGCTTCGGGCGCAACTTGCGTTCGAAGACTCGGTGGTTCGTGAGATTCTGCAATTCACACAAAGTATCGCATTTCCCTACGTTCTTCATCGATGCGAAAGTCGAGATATCCGTTGCCGAGAGTCGTTTGAGTTTCAAAAGAAGCACAAGTCGCCCCACGCGTACCGCGAACGGGGCAGGCTTTCAATTTAGTATTCCTTGGCGCTTTCCGTGCCGGGGTTCGTTAATCACCCGGCACACACGCGAGCGCGCGTGCAGGGGATAGGAGGGAGCCGCACAGACGGAGGCCGAAGCACCCCGGCCGCGCCGCTCCCCTGTGTTTAAACAAGTTCGCGGGTCGTTCTGCTTTGCAGGTTTCGACAATGATCCTTCCGCAGGTTCACCTACGGAAACCTTGTTACGACTTCTCCTTCCTCTAAACTGATAAGGTTCAATGGACTTCTCGTGACGTAGCGGGCAGCGAACCGCCCACATCGCCGCGATCCGAACGATTTCACCGGTATCATTCAATCGGTAGAGCGACGGCGGTGTGTACAAGGGCGTAGGACGTAGTCAACGCGAGCTGNTATACTTGTGACATTGTATTGGCACATCGCCCTCGGCATAGGCCTCGGCGACACAAGCGACGCCCCGATAAACTTAAGCGACGCCCCGATAAACCTCTACTTGCGACATTGTATCGGCACATAGCCCTTGGCATAGGCCTCGGCGACACAAGCGACGCCCCGATAAACCTCTACTTGCGACATTGTATCGGCACCTCGCCCTTGGCATAGGCCTCGGCGATACAAGCGAAACCCTGATAAACCTCTACTTGCGACATTGCGGCGACACAAGCGACGCCCGATAAACCTCTACTTGTGACATTGTATCGGCACATCGCCCTTGGCGTAGACCTCGACGACGCAAGCGATGCCCCGATAATCCTCTACTTGCGATATTGCGGCGACACAAACGACGCACCAATAAACCTCTACTTGCGACATTGTATCGGCACCTCGCCCTTGGCATAGGCCTCGGCGATACAAGCGACGCCCCGATAAACCTCTACTTGCGACATTGCGGCGACACAAGCGACGCCCCGATAAACCTCTACTTGCGACATTGTATCGGCACATCGCCCTTGGCGTAGGCCTCGGCGACGCTAGCGACGCCCCGATAATCCTCCACTTGCGATATTGCGGCGACACAAGCGACGCCCCGATAAACCTCTACTTGCGACATTGTATCGGCACCTCGCCCTTGGCATAGGCCTCGATGATACAAGCGCTTGTGGCATTGCGTTGACACAAGTGACGCCCCGATAAACCTTTACTTGCGACATTGTATCGGCACATCGCCCTTGGCATAGGCCCCGGCGACACAAGCGACGCCCCAATAAACCTCTACTTGCGATATTGCGGCGACACAAACGACGCCCCAATAAACCTCTACTTGCGACATTGTATCGGCACCTCGCCCTTGGCATAAGCCTCGGCGACACAAATGACGCCCCAATAAATCTCTACTTGCGACATTGTATCGGCACCTCGCCCTTGGCATAGGCCTCGATGATACAAGCGACGCCCTGATAAACCTCTACTTGCGACATTGCGGCGACACAAGCGACGCCCCGATAAACCTCTACTTGCGACATTGTATCGGTACATCGCCCTTGGCATAGGCCTCGGCGATACAAGCGACGCCCCGATAAACCTCTACTTGCAACATTGCGGCGACACAAGCGACGCCCGATAAACCTCTACTTGCGACATTGTATCGGCACCTCGCCCTTGGCATAGGCCTCGGCGATATAAGCGATGCCCTGATAAATCTCTACTTGCGACATTGCGGCGACACAAGCGACGCCCCGATTAACCTCTACTTGCGACATTGTATCGGCACATTGTCCTTGGCGTAGGCCTCGGCGATGCAAGCGACGCCCCGATAATCCTCTACTTGTGATATTGCAGTGACACAAACGACGCCCCAATAAACCTCTACTTGCGACATTGTATCGGCACCTCGCCCTTGGCATAGGCCTCGGCGATACAAGCGACGCCCTGATAAACCTCTACTTGTGATATTGCAGCGACACAAACGACGCCCCGATAAACCTCTACTTGCGACATTGCGGCGACACAAGCGACGCCCCGATAAACCTCTACTTACGACATTGTATCGGCACATCGCCCTTGGCGTAGGCCTCGGCGACGCTAGTGACGCCCCGATAATCCTCTACTTGCGATATTGCGCGACACAAATAACGCCCCAATAAACCTCTACTTGCGACATTGTATCAGCACCTCGCCCTTGGCATAGGCCTCGATGATACAAGCGACGCCCCGATAAACCTCTACTTGCGACATTGCGGTGACACAAGCGACGCCCCGATAAACCTCTACTTGCGACATTGTATCGGCACATCGCCCTTGGCATAGGCCTCGGCGACACAAGCGACGCCCCGATAAACCTCTACTTGCGACATTGTATCGGCACCTCGCCCTTGGCATAGGCCTCGGCGATACCAGCGACGCCCCGATAAACCTCTACTTGCGACATTGCGGCGACACAAGCGACGCCCCGATAAACCTCTACTTGCGATATTGCGGCGACACAAGCGACGCCCCGATGAACCTCTACTTGCGACATTGTATTGGCACATCGCCCTCGGCATAGGCCTCGGCGACGCAACAATAAACCTCTACTTGCAACATTGCGGCGACACAAGCGACGCCCCGATAAACCTCTACTTGCGACATTGTATCGGCACCTCGCCCTTGGCATAGGCCTCGGCGATACAAGCGACGCCCCGATAAACCTCTACTTGCGACATTGCGGCGACACAAGCGACGCCCCGATAAACCTCTACTTGCGACATTGTATCGGCACATCGCCCTCGGCATAGGCCTCGGCGACGCAAGCGACGCCCCGAGAATCATCTACTTGTGATATTGTATCGGCACATCGCCCTCGGCATAGGCCTCGGCGACGCAAGCGACGCCCCGATGAACCTCTACTTGCGACATTGTATTGGCACATCGCCCTCGGCATAGGCCTCGGCGACGCAACAATAAACCTCTACTTGCGATATTGTATTGGCACACTGCCATTGACATAGGCCTTGGCGACACAAGCGACGCCTCGATAAACCTCTACTGACGACATTTCGTTTAGCCTTTCCCTCGACATGACTAAGTGTCAAGTCACACTAGCCGCTCAATACACAAATAGTATACGTTCCAAGGTCTTGAGGACTTGTTCGATTTTCCAACACTTAGTATAATATAGCCATGGCACGTGTCAGGGCATCGCAGGACAAGTCAAGACGTCGTAGGACATAGCCATGGCACGTGTCAGGGCGTCGCAAGACATGGCCATGGCACGTGTCAGGGCGTCGCAGGACAAGTCAGGGCGTCGCAGGACATGGCAGGGCGTGGCCATGGCACGTGTCTGGATGTCGCAGGACATGGCAAGGCGTGGCCATGGCACGTGTCAGGACGTCGCAGGATGTGGTAGGACATGGCCATGGCACGACTCAGGACGTGTCAGGACGTCGCAGGACCAACCGTTCACCCGCCATGAGCGATGCCGAACATGGAGTTGCCATTGGATGTTAGAGAGAGAGAGAGAGAGAGCTAATGTTATATCGAATATACTATACACTTAGTGTGTGTGTATATATATATATATATATATATATATATATATATATATATATACACACACACACACAAACACACAGACACTTCACTGTAATACTATAACGTATATATAACTTGTTATAGTATATGTTAGTGTGTATATCTATAAACACACACTTCGTGCTGCTTTAACTACATATATAGCATGTTATAGTATACGATACCGTATTCATTATTTGTATTATAACAGAGTTAAAGAATTACATTCATGTATATTTGATGAGAAATTATATATATTAATTAGGATCTTGTCAAGTCTATCAATCCCTAAAAGAACCCTACCTCGGGTACTTTAAGGGATTGATTGACTTGTCAAGATCCTAATTAGTATATATAATTTTTCATCAAATATATCTCCGTGGAAGTTTGAGGTAAGTGTTCGGTCTAACCTTAGCTTGAGGGATTAGGAGTTGAATCCTATTTGCTATTTGCTTCTTGTTGTGTACGACGTATAGGCATGGTAACGAGTATCTATACGTTGGTGTCGAGCATGACCGTGAGTCTTGAATTGATAGTTACTGTGTTCTTGAATGTTACTATGGGTCGTGACAAGTTGGTATCAGAGCTATAGGTTACATAGGTCTCACAATTCACGGACAAGCTTAGTAGAGTCTGAGGGATAGGTACGGAGACGTCTGTATTATCCCCCAGAGGCTACAGAGTTAGGAAAACTTCACATTTGTTCTTTCTTGTCGTGCGGTTTGGTTTATCAATGCTAATTAAAGTTCTACTCTGTTCTTTCGCGGATGGCGAGAACACGCGCTTCCTCATCTACCGATCAGCAGCCCGAGCCCCTAGCAGCAGCTCCCACTAGGGGCAAAGGGCAAGGCCGAGGCCATGCTAGAGGCCGAGGTAGGGGCAGAGCTCAGCCCATGGTAGAAGCACCCGTAGCGGAGCCTCAGGTTGATTTTGATGACGAGGTTCCAGCCCCAGCAGTTCCAGTGGGCCCAGTTCAGGTCCCAGAGGGGTTTATTGCAACCCTAGTTCTTCAGGATGCTTTGGTCCGTCTAGTGGGCCTTATGGAGAGTGTCACCAGGGCAGGTTTGCTCCCTGTAGCACCAACCGTCTCTCAGGCTGGAGGAGGAGCCCAGACTCCTGCTACTCGCACTCCGGAGCAGGTAGCTCCCCAGTTTCAGACTCCAGCAGCTCAGCCAGTTGGAGCAGTTCAGCCGGGTGTGGTAGCTCAGACCGCCGATGGTGCAGCTATGTCTTCCGATGCTTTGTGGAGATTGGACAGGTTCACCAAGCTCTTCACTACTACTTTCAGCGGTGCATCTACTGAGGATCCCCAGGATTATCTAGACAGCTGTCACGGCGTTCTTCGGAACATGGGTATTGTTGAGACCAATGGGGTTGATATTGCTACATTTCGCTTATCTGGATCCGCCAAGACTTGGTGGAGGGATTTCTGTTTGGCTAGACTAGCCGGATCGCCATCTTTGACCTGGGAGCAGTTCACGCAGCTATTTTTGGAGAAGTTTCTCCCTATCACACAGCGAGAGGCCTATCGGAGACAGTTCGAGCGCCTCCAGCAGGGATCCATGACTGTCACCCAGTAAGAGACCAGGTTTATTGATTTAGCTCGCCATGCTCTAATTATACTTCCCACTGAGAGGGAGAGAGTGAGGCGGTTCATTGATGGACTCATTCAGCCGATTCGTCTTCAGATGGCCAGAGAGGCTGGGAGTGAGATATCCTTCCAGGAGGCGGCCAATATGGCCCGGAGAGTTGAGATAGTTTTATCACAGGGGGGTGGTCACAGGCCAGACAAGAGACCCCGTCAGTCAGGCAGATTCAGTGGTGCCTTGTCTGGAGGCAGAGATTCATATGATAGAGGCCATCTTCCTAGGCCTTTTCAGTCAGCACTCCAGGTTTCTCACGGTGCTTCAGGTGGCCGTGGTCCTCAGATGCAGTATTCTAATCAGCAGTCCTACAGTACACCACCAGCTCCTATCAGTGCACCATCGCTTCAGAGTTTCCAGGGTCGCCAGCCCCAGCAGTCGAGGGCTTGTTTCACTTGTGGCGACACGAGGCACATTGATAGGTATTGCCCTCGAGCACCGAGTAGCTCTCAGCACCAGGGTTCCCGTGCTATGGTTCAGGAACCAACAGTTCCACAGCCCGCTCAGCCAGCTAGGGGTGGGGGTAGAGGTGCTAGAGGTGGAGGTAGAGGTGCTAGAGGTGGATCTCAGACCGCTAGAGGTGGAGGCCAGCCAGCTGCAGGCCGTCCTAGAGATGTAGTTCAGGGTGGTAGGGCCCAGCCCCGATGTTACCTCATCTATCCAGTCCCGAGGCTGAGGCTTTAGATGCAGTTATTACAGGTATGGTTCTGGTTTGTGATAGAGATGCTTTAGTGTTATTTGATCCAGGGTCTACATACTCGTATGTGTCATCTTATTTTGCACCGTATCTGGTCATGCCTAGTGATTC